>NC_060062.1:54515876-54815876 GCF_020283565.1 Trifolium pratense | reverse complement strand
ATGAATCTTCTATAATAACCGGCCAAACCAAGGAAACTTCTAATCTCTGAAACAGACTCCGGCGTTCCCCACTGTGACACAGCGTCAACCTTCGCAGGATCTACCGCGATTCCTCCACTTGAAATTATATGCCCTAGGAAACTCACCTCTTTCATCCAAAATTCACACTTCGACAACTTGGCATACAACTTCTTCTCCTTCAAGACTTGTAAAACAATCCTCAAGTGCTCTTCGTGCTCTTCCTCGGATCTTGAGTAAATCAAAATGTCGTCAATGAACACCACCACGAATCTATCCAAAAATGAATGGAAAATTCGGTTCATATACTCCATGAAAACTCCAGGTGCATTGGTCACACCAAACGGCATAACTGAATACTCGTAGTGCCCATACCTCGTCCTAAATGCAGTCTTAGGTATATCTTCCGTCTTCACTCTAATCTGATGGTATCCAGATCTCAAATCTATCTTACTAAACACACAAGCTCCAACTAGTTGATCCATCAAATCGTCTATCCTCGGAAGTGGATATTTATTCTTAATCGTCACTTTGTTCAACTGACGATAGTCTATACATAATCTCATGCTTCCATCTTTCTTCTTCACAAGCAATACCGGCGCTCCCCATGGCGAAACACTCGGTCGAACAAACCTCTTCTCAAGCAGCTCTTCAAGTTGCTTCTTCAACTCATTCAACTCTGACGCTGACATTCGATACGGCGCCATCGATATCGGGCTAGTTCCAGGTACTAGGTCGATAGAAAACTCTACCTCTCTCTTCGGAGGCACGTCAGATATATCATCCGGAAACACATCTGGGAATTCACAAACGATCGGTAACTCTTCTATCTTAACTCCTCCTTCGAGTTTCAATGATGCAAACATCATGAACATCTCGGCATGTTCTCTCAACGCTTCCGATACTTCCTTCGCGCTCATCAAATGCAAGTTCTCCTCCGGCTTCGGAAAAACAACGGCCTTCTCACGACAGTTGATATGAATCCGGTTGAAGATTAACCAATTCATACCAAAAATCACATCCATACCACTAAGTGGAATACATACTAAATCCATACCAAAGTGCTTATCAAAAATGGTTACGGGGCAGTTACGACATACTTGTCGGGTAATCACTGAACCATTAGCAGGAGTTTCTATTTCCATCCTACCCATCATATCCGTTAAAGGAATACTAAGACGCTTCGCACAATCCAAAGAAATAAAAGAATGCGTCGCTCCCGTATCTATAATCGCAATTAAAGGAGTGTCATAGATGAAACACGTACCTCTAATGAGATTGTCCTCAAGGCTAGCATCCTCTCCACTCAAAGCAAACACCTTGCCCATCACCTTCTTGGGCTTCTTGCAGATTATACTCTTGTGGCCCTCCTCACCACAGTTGAAACAAAACACTCTTGTTCTACACGCTTCAGTTTTGTGACCTAACTTCCCACAATTCAAACACTTGTCCAATTTCTTCTGGCAATCATACGACATATGACCCCTCTCTCCACATTTGTAACAATTCCCATTCACCGGCCTCTTACCACCACTTGTATTACCCCTACCGCGGTTATCATAAGGTTTCCCGCGCTCTTGTCCTTTCCCTTTTCGGTCATTCACAGCCTTGTAGTAGTTCACCTTTGCCATACCATCTTCATCACAGATCCTACTCTTGTTCACAAGGGTCGCAAAATCCCTTATCTGCGAAAATCCAATCATATGCTTGATGTCTGGACGTAGACCACTTTCAAACTTCACACACTTGTCGTTCTCCGCTTCCAAAGTGTTGTAATGCGGGCTAAACGCACACAAAGTCTCAAACTTGACGGCATAGTCAGCTACCGTCATATTTCCCTGTTTCAATTCCATGAATTCCACCACCTTCTTGTTCTTCACATCCACAGGAAAATACTTAACCAAAAATTCTCTTTTAAACATTGCCCATGGTATAGCCATACCACCGGGTCCTAGCCTCAACTTGGCGTTCTTCCACCACACATTCGCTTCCTCACGCAACACATATGTTCCAAGGGTTGTCTTCCCTTCCTCGGAACAATCCATTGCTTCAAAAATTATTTCAAGTTCCTCCAGCCACTTGTGAGCTCCATCCGGGTTGTAACCTCCGATAAATGTTGGCGGTTTCTGCTTCATGAACCTTTCCAACCTCATCTCTACCTCTCTTCCAGGTTGATGATCTCTAACCACAATGTTGGTGAGTGCGGCCAAAGCCTCCGCAATCTGAGCATTCGTTCTCGCAGCAGCCATGATTCCTGAACGAATCACAACTAGACGTTAGAAAGTACTAACAGTGTTCCCTACACATGCTCATACGGGGAAAAGAAAAGTCCTAATTGGTTCACACGAACCGACCTGCTCTGATACCACTATTGTAACACCCTAACCCATACTACCCTTAAAAACGTAATTTTAAAAACTTTTCAACAAGTGTAAAGGCAGAGTGCCACGCGGTAATTAAAACACAAGCATACACACAGAGCATCATGAAATTTAACATGAAAAGCAACAGCGGATTCATTTCAAACCAAGCATGCATATATATATACATATATATATACATAAGCCAAATTCATCCCTAAGGATGTCACTTATACAAGAACTAGCATATCAAAAGGTAACACCGATATACGATGAAATCCAAGCGTAACCCCGACTCGATGTTACATTACCAGAGCATTTACTATTTACAAACCCTAGTCAAAAGCTAGTACTAAGAGGAGTAATCTATTCTAAGTCTCCTCACCAAAAGGTACTTCAACGCCACGCTAAAACCGCAGTCTAAACGTCGGCACAGTCCTCAGCCTGAATATCTGAACCCCCAAAGGTCCAGCAAATAACACAAAGCAGAGAGTTAGAAAACATAACCGCATATCATACGAGTATAAGAAAGGTCTCACACTTTCGAACTACATCATACATATTCTAACTCACGCCAAATCATCGTACCAAACAGTTATCAATTAATAAAGTTTAGCACAGTTCAACCAGATAATGTCACATACCATTTATCAAATATATGCGCATTTACCCTAATGTATCTAATGCCAATCATTCTATGTCATGCCATCCCTAGACACGACTAATGCATGTGGTACCAATTGCCTTTTACCCCTCATGGATAAGTTAAACAGTTTTACATCTTGCCGGATTGTTCGGAACTTACCAAACCTTCATATCCCTCATGGATAAGTTAAACAGTTTTATATCCTGCTGGATAGCAGCTCTAGATCTTATGGATTCATCTAATCCGATCCTCGGCCTCCTTATGGACTCAAAAATCCATTTAAAACTATTGGAACCCAAGTTTCCAATTTCAACATATATATACATGAATGCATGTATGTTTGCACATATCATCAATATGATATTTCTAGCTCGAAGCTACTCATCATGAATGCGGGAACACAATCCTAACACATTCACTTAACATTGCAAATTAATGCCAAAACATAACATTGCTCACTTTAAGCTACAACTTATTGCATACACGTTTATCATTCATATAACGATTAACAATAAGCATTAACAGCATCAACATGTATCAACAATCATGTAAGGATACTTTTAAACCATCTTACAAGTGCCAAATCACACTTACAAACATTAACCAAAGTTGCAGGTTCAGTACTGTTCGCTAAGCGAATCCAAAGCGAACAGGTAGCGAACTCATTCGCTAAGCGAATCTCAATTCGCTGTAGCGAACTACGTCAGAGGATTACAGGTACATGGCGAACAGGTAGCGAACTCGTAGCGAACTCATTCGCTGCAGCGAACTCCTATTCGCTAAGCGAACAACACCAGAAAGAAAATCTGTTCTTGAGTTATCTAAGGCGGTTTAACACCAAATCAACTCAAAAATTCATCCAAACATGTTATAAATTCATATAAACAGCCATTCCAAACATATATGGTATCAAGGAACATTAATCATCCCTTCCAAACATCCAAATACCTCTAATAATCAAAATCATGGCAATTACTTGAGTTTTAAGTAACTTTCTCAAACTTTCCAAAAATGATCCAAACACATACATATTCTTCATGGAATCAAACTAGTGATTAACACATACAAAGTGATGATGAAAAACATCATACTCACATGCAAAAGATTAATCAAAGTCTAAAAGAAATTGAGTGGGAGAGTTCGGGAACGGAGACATAGACAATCTCCCCCCTCCTTGTCACTCAAGAATCATGAATTCTAATCTCTTACCTTAAGCAAAGATGATGATCCAAGCCTTCTCTTGCTCAAGCTTTCTCTCTTGATCCAAACCCTAGCTTAGCTCTATCTTGCTTCTACTCACTCAAACTCAAAGAAATGGATTTATGAAACTATTCATAAGTTGGACTTGCTACTTATACTACTTCTCAAGTGTCATGAACCAAGCCCAAATGGCTTAGGCCCATGCCTCTCACGCCCCTAAGCCCAAAACAAAGGTCCTCGCGCCTAATAACTTACGATCGGCTAAATAATTATTCGTTGCTCGCTAAAATAATACAAGCCAATTAATAAATAAAATAACATTTAATAAAATATACGAATACGAAAAACGGGTCGTTACAGTTCACAAAGAATAAATTCGTTATATGCTTATGTTCTGGTTGATTTATAAAACCGAATTAAACAAGCGTTACCAATTTTATACGAATTCCATTCAAACAAGCGTCAAATGCGTTCAACTAATCATAGGCAATAGTAAACAAGCGCTACTAATGACAGAATAATATCCTTACTAAATTCAATCAACACTTTTTGCTAAGCGCTCAAAGTTTATGTCAATTCCTATTCAATGTAATCTATGCAAGCGATAAACTAATTGAATAACACGGTGCGAATCGAATTAAAGTGATTAAGCATCATTAAATGGTCCCTTACAGTGCGTTTGGATGCTAAAATCGACAAAATAACCTAAGTATATGATATAATCCTCATCCAAACACACTCTAAGGGACCATTTAACTAATTAAGCCATAAGTATATGACAAAATATCAAATCAAATATCATCATCATCATAAATAAAGTATCAACAACATTGTGGCTTCTCTATTTCTTTGAGTCGCGATAATTCTTCTTCCACATCGATAACAGGTATTACTACTCTTCGTTTTCTTGTCTCGGATCACAGATTCAGACATATTCTTCTTTTTCTTCTACGCTCAGCTTTTTATCCGTTAATTGTCGTCGTTTAAATTAGGGTTTCTCATCTTTTTTCATTTTGCCGTTCAATTTGTTAATTGCATCAGATATATATTTATTTATTTAAGATCTGTGAATTTAAGTTGATATTAGGGTTTCTTATATGATTTTTTGGGTTTTCAATTGCAGTTGTTGCTTTGTCACAATATGTATAACGGAATAGGGTTACAAACTCCAAGAGGGTCTGGTACCAATGGCTACATTCAGAGCAACAAGTTCTTCGTCAAGCCGAGAACTTCCAAGGTTGCTGAGAATATGAAGGGCTTTGAAGGAGATCAGGGTACTGCTGGTGTTTCCAGAAAGGCTAACAAAGAGATTCTTGAGCATGATCGTAAGCGTCAGATTCAGCTCAAACTTGTTATTCTTGAAGACAAGTTAATTGATCAGGGTTATACTGATGCTGAGATCGCTGAGAAACTCGAGGAGGCTCGCAATAGCTTGGAGGCTGCAGCTGACGAAAATGATTCTAATTTGGACAAGTGAGTTTTTGGATTTTAGATATTTGCGTATGAGTATGACATATGATTCCAATTGATGAATTTGTTGGTTCTGTCATTGCTTTACCAAAATTTTTGAAGTGTATTAATTGTTAATTGGTTTTTGTTGTGCATAGCTTTTTGTTTTTGATTATGGAGAAATTATTTTTATTGGTGTTATTGTTGTTGTAGGAGATTATATATATGATTATAATTATTAATTAAAGTTGAATAGTATGTGATCACGGTCGTTTCGTGGTCAAATAATAATTTAAATAAAAAGTAATACAAGGCAGTTAACCTTGGTCATCTCCGAAGACTCACAATCGGCTTATCTGTATTAGAAACAATTCAAAAACTGTAAATTATGGGGGGGTTTGGTTTGTTAACAGAACGTAAGAAAAATGTGAAATTTAATTGATTTAAAATGATCAATTCATTGGCTTAGGTAACTCGTTCTTGATTCTATCATATGGTTCACAAAGAATAAATTCGTTATATGCTTATGTTCTGGTTGATTTATAAAACCGAATTAAACAAGCGTTACCAATTTTATACGAATTCCATTCAAACAAGCGTCAAATGCGTTCAACTAATCATAGGCAATAGTAAACAAGCGCTACTAATGACAGAATAATATCCTTACTAAATTCAATCAACACTTTTTGCTAAGCGCTCAAAGTTTATGTCAATTCCTATTCAATGTAATCTATGCAAGCGATAAACTAATTGAATAACACGGTGCGAATCGAATTAAAGTGATTAAGCATCATTAAATGGTCCCTTACAGTGCGTTTGGATGCTAAAATCGACAAAATAACCTAAGTATATGATATAATCCTCATCCAAACACACTCTAAGGGACCATTTAACTAATTAAGCCATAAGTATATGACAAAATATCAAATCAAATATCATCATCATCATAAATAAAGTATCAACAACATTGTGGCTTCTCTATTTCTTTGAGTCGCGATAATTCTTCTTCCACATCGATAACAGGTATTACTACTCTTCGTTTTCTTGTCTCGGATCACAGATTCAGACATATTCTTCTTTTTCTTCTACGCTCAGCTTTTTATCCGTTAATTGTCGTCGTTTAAATTAGGGTTTCTCATCTTTTTTCATTTTGCCGTTCAATTTGTTAATTGCATCAGATATATATTTATTTATTTAAGATCTGTGAATTTAAGTTGATATTAGGGTTTCTTATATGATTTTTTGGGTTTTCAATTGCAGTTGTTGCTTTGTCACAATATGTATAACGGAATAGGGTTACAAACTCCAAGAGGGTCTGGTACCAATGGCTACATTCAGAGCAACAAGTTCTTCGTCAAGCCGAGAACTTCCAAGGTTGCTGAGAATATGAAGGGCTTTGAAGGAGATCAGGGTACTGCTGGTGTTTCCAGAAAGGCTAACAAAGAGATTCTTGAGCATGATCGTAAGCGTCAGATTCAGCTCAAACTTGTTATTCTTGAAGACAAGTTAATTGATCAGGGTTATACTGATGCTGAGATCGCTGAGAAACTCGAGGAGGCTCGCAATAGCTTGGAGGCTGCAGCTGACGAAAATGATTCTAATTTGGACAAGTGAGTTTTTGGATTTTAGATATTTGTGTATGAGTATGACATATGATTCCAATTGATGAATTTGTTGGTTCTGTCATTGCTTTACCAAAATTTTTGAAGTGTATTAATTGTTAATTGGTTTTTGTTGTGCATAGCTTTTTGTTTTTGATTATGGAGAAATTATTTTTATTGGTGTTATTGTTGTTGTAGGAGATTATATATATGATTATAATTATTAATTAAAGTTGAATAGTATGTGATCACGGTCGTTTCGTGGTCATATAATAATTTAAATAAAAAGTAATACAAGGCAGTTAACCTTGGTCGTCTCCGAAGACTCACAATCGGCTTATCTATGTTAGAAACAATTCAAAAACTGTAAATTACGGGGGGGTTTGGTTTGTTAACAGAACGTAAGAAAAATGTGAAATTTAATTGATTTAAAACGATCAATTCATTGGCTTAGGTAACTCGTTCTTGATTCTATCATATGGTTCACAAAGAATAAATTCGTTATATGCTTATGTTCTGGTTGATTTATAAAACCGAATTAAACAAGCGTTACCAATTTTATACGAATTCCATTCAAACAAGCGTCAAATGCGTTCAACTAATCATAGGCAATAGTAAACAAGCGCTACTAATGACAGAATAATATCCTTACTGAATTCAATCAACACTTTTTGCTAAGCGCTCAAAGTTTATGTCAATTCCTATTCAATGTAATCTATGCAAGCGATAAACTAATTGAATAACACGGTGCGAATCGAATTAAAGTGATTAAGCATCATTAAATGGTCCCTTACAGTGCGTTTGGATGCTAAAATCGACAAAATAACCTAAGTATATGATATAATCCTCATCCAAACACACTCTAAGGGACCATTTAACTAATTAAGCCATAAGTATATGACAAAATATCAAATCAAATATCATCATCATCATCATAAATAAAGTATCAACAACATTGTGGCTTCTCTATTTCTTTGAGTCGCGATAATTCTTCTTCCACATCGATAACAGGTATTACTACTCTTCGTTTTCTTGTCTCGGATCACAGATTCAGACATATTCTTCTTTTTCTTCTACGCTCAGCTTTTTATCCGTTAATTGTCGTCGTTTAAATTAGGGTTTCTCATCTTTTTTCATTTTGCCGTTCAATTTGTTAATTGCATCAGATATATATTTATTTATTTAAGATCTGTGAATTTAAGTTGATATTAGGGTTTCTTATATGATTTTTTGGGTTTTCAATTGCAGTTGTTGCTTTGTCACAATATGTATAACGGAATAGGGTTACAAACTCCAAGAGGGTCTGGTACCAATGGCTACATTCAGAGCAACAAGTTCTTCGTCAAGCCGAGAACTTCCAAGGTTGCTGAGAATATGAAGGGCTTTGAAGGAGATCAGGGTACTGCTGGTGTTTCCAGAAAGGCTAACAAAGAGATTCTTGAGCATGATCGTAAGCGTCAGATTCAGCTCAAACTTGTTATTCTTGAAGACAAGTTAATTGATCAGGGTTATACTGATGCTGAGATCGCTGAGAAACTCGAGGAGGCTCGCAATAGCTTGGAGGCTGCAGCTGACGAAAATGATTCTAATTTGGACAAGTGAGTTTTTGGATTTTAGATATTTGTGTATGAGTATGACATATGATTCCAATTGATGAATTTGTTGGTTCTGTCATTGCTTTACCAAAATTTTTGAAGTGTATTAATTGTTAATTGGTTTTTGTTGTGCATAGCTTTTTGTTTTTGATTATGGAGAAATTATTTTTATCGGTGTTATTGTTGTTGTAGGAGATTATATATATGATTATAATTATTAATTAAAGTTGAATAGTATGTGATCACGGTCGTTTCGTGGTCAAATAATAATTTAAATAAAAAGTAATACAAGGCAGTTAACCTTGGTCGTCTCCGAAGACTCACAATCGGCTTATCTATATTAGAAACAATTCAAAAACTGTAAATTATGGGGGGGTTTGGTTTGTTAACAGAACGTAAGAAAAATGTGAAATTTAGTTGATTTAAAACGATCAATTCATTGGCTTAGGTAACTCGTTCTTGATTCTATCATATGGTTCACAAAGAATAAATTCGTTATATGCTTATGTTCTGGTTGATTTATAAAACCGAATTAAACAAGCGTTACCAATTTTATACGAATTCCATTCAAACAAGCGTCAAATGCGTTCAACTAATCATAGGCAATAGTAAACAAGCGCTACTAATGACAGAATAATATCCTTACTGAATTCAATCAACACTTTTCGCTAAGCGCTCAAAGTTTATGTCAATTCCTATTCAATGTAATCTATGCAAGCGATAAACTAATTGAATAACACGGTGCGAATCGAATTAAAGTGATTAAGCATCATTAAATGGTCCCTTAGAGTGCGTTTGGATGCTAAAATCGACAAAATAACCTAAGTATATGATAAAATCCTCATCCAAACACACTCTAAGGGACCATTTAACTAATTAAGCCATAAGTATATGATAAAATATCAAATCAAATATCATCATCATCATAAATAAAGTATCAACAACATTGTGGCTTCTCTATTTCTTTGAGTCGCGATAATTCTTCTTCCACATCGATAACAGGTATTACTACTCTTCGTTTTCTTGTCTCGGATCACAGATTCAGACATATTCTTCTTTTTCTTCTACGCTCAGCTTTTTATCCGTTAATTGCCGTCGTTTAAATTAGGGTTTCTCATCTTTTTTCATTTTGCCGTTCAATTTGTTAATTGCATCAGATATATATTTATTTATTTAAGATCTGTGAATTTAAGTTGATATTAGGGTTTCTTATATGATTTTTTGGGTTTTCAATTGCAGTTGTTGCTTTGTCACAATATGTATAACGGAATAGGGTTACAAACTCCAAGAGGGTCTGGTACCAATGGCTACATTCAGAGCAACAAGTTCTTCGTCAAGCCGAGAACTTCCAAGGTTGCTGAGAATATGAAGGGCTTTGAAGGAGATCAGGGTACTGCTGGTGTTTCCAGAAAGGCTAACAAAGAGATTCTTGAGCATGATCGTAAGCGTCAGATTCAGCTCAAACTTGTTATTCTTGAAGACAAGTTAATTGATCAGGGTTATACTGATGCTGAGATCGCTGAGAAACTCGAGGAGGCTCGCAATAGCTTGGAGGCTGCAGCTGACGAAAATGATTCTAATTTGGACAAGTGAGTTTTTGGATTTTAGATATTTGTGTATGAGTATGACATATGATTCCAATTGATGAATTTGTTGGTTCTGTCATTGCTTTACCAAAATTTTTGAAGTGTATTAATTGTTAATTGGTTTTTGTTGTGCATAGCTTTTTGTTTTTGATTATGGAGAAATTATTTTTATTGGTGTTATTGTTGTTGTAGGAGATTATATATATGATTATAATTATTAATTAAAGTTGAATAGTATGTGATCACGGTCGTTTCGTGGTCAAATAATAATTTAAATAAAAAGTAATACAAGGCAGTTAACCTTGGTCGTCTCCGAAGACTCACAATCGGCTTATCTATATTAGAAACAATTCAAAAACTGTAAATTATGGGGGGGTTTGGTTTGTTAACAGAACGTAAGAAAAATGTGAAATTTAGTTGATTTAAAACGATCAATTCATTGGCTTAGGTAACTCGTTCTTGATTCTATCATATGGTTCACAAAGAATAAATTCGTTATATGCTTATGTTCTGGTTGATTTATAAAACCGAATTAAACAAGCGTTACCAATTTTATACGAATTCCATTCAAACAAGCGTCAAATGCGTTCAACTAATCATAGGCAATAGTAAACAAGCGCTACTAATGACAGAATAATATCCTTACTGAATTCAATCAACACTTTTCGCTAAGCGCTCAAAGTTTATGTCAATTCCTATTCAATGTAATCTATGCAAGCGATAAACTAATTGAATAACACGGTGCGAATCGAATTAAAGTGATTAAGCATCATTAAATGGTCCCTTAGAGTGCGTTTGGATGCTAAAATCGACAAAATAACCTAAGTATATGATAAAATCCTCATCCAAACACACTCTAAGGGACCATTTAACTAATTAAGCCATAAGTATATGATAAAATATCAAATCAAATATCATCATCATCATAAATAAAGTATCAACAACATTGTGGCTTCTCTATTTCTTTGAGTCGCGATAATTCTTCTTCCACATCGATAACAGGTATTACTACTCTTCGTTTTCTTGTCTCGGATCACAGATTCAGACATATTCTTCTTTTTCTTCTACGCTCAGCTTTTTATCCGTTAATTGCCGTCGTTTAAATTAGGGTTTCTCATCTTTTTTCATTTTGCCGTTCAATTTGTTAATTGCATCAGATATATATTTATTTATTTAAGATCTGTGAATTTAAGTTGATATTAGGGTTTCTTATATGATTTTTTGGGTTTTCAATTGCAGTTGTTGCTTTGTCACAATATGTATAACGGAATAGGGTTACAAACTCCAAGAGGGTCTGGTACCAATGGCTACATTCAGAGCAACAAGTTCTTCGTCAAGCCGAGAACTTCCAAGGTTGCTGAGAATATGAAGGGCTTTGAAGGAGATCAGGGTACTGCTGGTGTTTCCAGAAAGGCTAACAAAGAGATTCTTGAGCATGATCGTAAGCGTCAGATTCAGCTCAAACTTGTTATTCTTGAAGACAAGTTAATTGATCAGGGTTATACTGATGCTGAGATCGCTGAGAAACTCGAGGAGGCTCGCAATAGCTTGGAGGCTGCAGCTGACGAAAATGATTCTAATTTGGACAAGTGAGTTTTTGGATTTTAGATATTTGTGTATGAGTATGACATATGATTCCAATTGATGAATTTGTTGGTTCTGTCATTGCTTTACCAAAATTTTTGAAGTGTATTAATTGTTAATTGGTTTTTGTTGTGCATAGCTTTTTGTTTTTGATTATGGAGAAATTATTTTTATTGGTGTTATTGTTGTTGTAGGAGATTATATATATGATTATAATTATTAATTAAAGTTGAATAGTATGTGATCACGGTCGTTTCGTGGTCAAATAATAATTTAAATAAAAAGTAATACAAGGCAGTTAACCTTGGTCGTCTCCGAAGACTCACAATCGGCTTATCTATATTAGAAACAATTCAAAAACTGTAAATTATGGGGGGGTTTGGTTTGTTAACAGAACGTAAGAAAAATGTGAAATTTAGTTGATTTAAAACGATCAATTCATTGGCTTAGGTAACTCGTTCTTGATTCTATCATATGGTTCACAAAGAATAAATTCGTTATATGCTTATGTTCTGGTTGATTTATAAAACCGAATTAAACAAGCGTTACCAATTTTATACGAATTCCATTCAAACAAGCGTCAAATGCGTTTAACTAATCATAGGCAATAGTAAACAAGCGCTACTAATGACAGAATAATATCCTTACTGAATTCAATCAACACTTTTTGCTAAGCGCTCAAAGTTTATGTCAATTCCTATTCAATGTAATCTATGCAAGCGATAAACTAATTGAATAACACGGTGCGAATCGAATTAAAGTGATTAAGCATCATTAAATGGTCCCTTAGAGTGCGTTTGGATGCTAAAATCGACAAAATAACCTAAGTATATGATAAAATCCTCATCCAAACACACTCTAAGGGACCATTTAACTAATTAAGCCATAAGTATATGATAAAATATCAAATCAAATATCATCATCATCATAAATAAAGTATCAACAACATTGTGGCTTCTCTATTTCTTTGAGTCGCGATAATTCTTCTTCCACATCGATAACAGGTATTACTACTCTTCGTTTTCTTGTCTCGGATCACAGATTCAGACATATTCTTCTTTTTCTTCTACGCTCAGCTTTTTATCCGTTAATTGCCGTCGTTTAAATTAGGGTTTCTCATCTTTTTTCATTTTGCCGTTCAATTTGTTAATTGCATCAGATATATATTTATTTATTTAAGATCTGTGAATTTAAGTTGATATTAGGGTTTCTTATATGATTTTTTGGGTTTTCAATTGCAGTTGTTGCTTTGTCACAATATGTATAACGGAATAGGGTTACAAACTCCAAGAGGGTCTGGTACCAATGGCTACATTCAGAGCAACAAGTTCTTCGTCAAGCCGAGAACTTCCAAGGTTGCTGAGAATATGAAGGGCTTTGAAGGAGATCAGGGTACTGCTGGTGTTTCCAGAAAGGCTAACAAAGAGATTCTTGAGCATGATCGTAAGCGTCAGATTCAGCTCAAACTTGTTATTCTTGAAGACAAGTTAATTGATCAGGGTTATACTGATGCTGAGATCGCTGAGAAACTCGAGGAGGCTCGCAATAGCTTGGAGGCTGCAGCTGACGAAAATGATTCTAATTTGGACAAGTGAGTTTTTGGATTTTAGATATTTGTGTATGAGTATGACATATGATTCCAATTGATGAATTTGTTGGTTCTGTCATTGCTTTACCAAAATTTTTGAAGTGTATTAATTGTTAATTGGTTTTTGTTGTGCATAGCTTTTTGTTTTTGATTATGGAGAAATTATTTTTATTGGTGTTATTGTTGTTGTAGGAGATTATATATATGATTATAATTATTAATTAAAGTTGAATAGTATGTGATCACGGTCGTTTCGTGGTCAAATAATAATTTAAATAAAAAGTAATACAAGGCAGTTAACCTTGGTCGTCTCCGAAGACTCACAATCGGCTTATCTATATTAGAAACAATTCAAAAACTGTAAATTATGGGGGGGTTTGGTTTGTTAACAGAACGTAAGAAAAATGTGAAATTTAATTGATTTAAAACGATCAATTCATTGGCTTAGGTAACTCGTTCTTGATTCTATCATATGGTTCACAAAGAATAAATTCGTTATATGCTTATGTTCTGGTTGATTTATAAAACCGAATTAAACAAGCGTTACCAATTTTATACGAATTCCATTCAAACAAGCGTCAAATGCGTTCAACTAATCATAGGCAATAGTAAACAAGCGCTACTAATGACAGAATAATATCCTTACTGAATTCAATCAACACTTTTTGCTAAGCGCTCAAAGTTTATGTCAATTCCTATTCAATGTAATCTATGCAAGCGATAAACTAATTGAATAACACGGTGCGAATCGAATTAAAGTGATTAAGCATCATTAAATGGTCCCTTAGAGTGCGTTTGGATGCTAAAATCGACAAAATAACCTAAGTATATGATAAAATCCTCATCCAAACACACTCTAAGGGACCATTTAACTAATTAAGCCATAAGTATATGATAAAATATCAAATCAAATATCATCATCATCATAAATAAAGTATCAACAACATTGTGGCTTCTCTATTTCTTTGAGTCGCGATAATTCTTCTTCCACATCGATAACAGGTATTACTACTCTTCGTTTTCTTGTCTCGGATCACAGATTCAGACATATTCTTCTTTTTCTTCTACGCTCAGCTTTTTATCCGTTAATTGCCGTCGTTTAAATTAGGGTTTCTCATCTTTTTTCATTTTGCCGTTCAATTTGTTAATTGCATCAGATATATATTTATTTATTTAAGATCTGTGAATTTAAGTTGATATTAGGGTTTCTTATATGATTTTTTGGGTTTTCAATTGCAGTTGTTGCTTTGTCACAATATGTATAACGGAATAGGGTTACAAACTCCAAGAGGGTCTGGTACCAATGGCTACATTCAGAGCAACAAGTTCTTCGTCAAGCCGAGAACTTCCAAGGTTGCTGAGAATATGAAGGGCTTTGAAGGAGATCAGGGTACTGCTGGTGTTTCCAGAAAGGCTAACAAAGAGATTCTTGAGCATGATCGTAAGCGTCAGATTCAGCTCAAACTTGTTATTCTTGAAGACAAGTTAATTGATCAGGGTTATACTGATGCTGAGATCGCTGAGAAACTCGAGGAGGCTCGCAATAGCTTGGAGGCTGCAGCTGACGAAAATGATTCTAATTTGGACAAGTGAGTTTTTGGATTTTAGATATTTGTGTATGAGTATGACATATGATTCCAATTGATGAATTTGTTGGTTCTGTCATTGCTTTACCAAAATTTTTGAAGTGTATTAATTGTTAATTGGTTTTTGTTGTGCATAGCTTTTTGTTTTTGATTATGGAGAAATTATTTTTATTGGTGTTATTGTTGTTGTAGGAGATTATATATATGATTATAATTATTAATTAAAGTTGAATAGTATGTGATCACGGTCGTTTCGTGGTCAAATAATAATTTAAATAAAAAGTAATACAAGGCAGTTAACCTTGGTCGTCTCCGAAGACTCACAATCGGCTTATCTATATTAGAAACAATTCAAAAACTGTAAATTATGGGGGGGTTTGGTTTGTTAACAGAACGTAAGAAAAATGTGAAATTTAATTGATTTAAAACGATCAATTCATTGGCTTAGGTAACTCGTTCTTGATTCTATCATATGGTTCACAAAGAATAAATTCGTTATATGCTTATGTTCTGGTTGATTTATAAAACCGAATTAAACAAGCGTTACCAATTTTATACGAATTCCATTCAAACAAGCGTCAAATGCGTTCAACTAATCATAGGCAATAGTAAACAAGCGCTACTAATGACAGAATAATATCCTTACTGAATTCAATCAACACTTTTTGCTAAGCGCTCAAAGTTTATGTCAATTCCTATTCAATGTAATCTATGCAAGCGATAAACTAATTGAATAACACGGTGCGAATCGAATTAAAGTGATTAAGCATCATTAAATGGTCCCTTACAGTGCGTTTGGATGCTAAAATCGACAAAATAACCTAAGTATATGATAAAATCCTCATCCAAACACACTCTAAGGGACCATTTAACTAATTAAGCCATAAGTATATGATAAAATATCAAATCAAATATCATCATCATCATAAATAAAGTATCAACAACATTGTGGCTTCTCTATTTCTTTGAGTCGCGATAATTCTTCTTCCACATCGATAACAGGTATTACTACTCTTCGTTTTCTTGTCTCGGATCACAGATTCAGACATATTCTTCTTTTTCTTCTACGCTCAGCTTTTTATCCGTTAATTGCCGTCGTTTAAATTAGGGTTTCTCATCTTTTTTCATTTTGCCGTTCAATTTGTTAATTGCATCAGATATATATTTATTTATTTAAGATCTGTGAATTTAAGTTGATATTAGGGTTTCTTATATGATTTTTTGGGTTTTCAATTGCAGTTGTTGCTTTGTCACAATATGTATAACGGAATAGGGTTACAAACTCCAAGAGGGTCTGGTACCAATGGCTACATTCAGAGCAACAAGTTCTTCGTCAAGCCGAGAACTTCCAAGGTTGCTGAGAATATGAAGGGCTTTGAAGGAGATCAGGGTACTGCTGGTGTTTCCAGAAAGGCTAACAAAGAGATTCTTGAGCATGATCGTAAGCGTCAGATTCAGCTCAAACTTGTTATTCTTGAAGACAAGTTAATTGATCAGGGTTATACTGATGCTGAGATCGCTGAGAAACTCGAGGAGGCTCGCAATAGCTTGGAGGCTGCAGCTGACGAAAATGATTCTAATTTGGACAAGTGAGTTTTTGGATTTTAGATATTTGTGTATGAGTATGACATATGATTCCAATTGATGAATTTGTTGGTTCTGTCATTGCTTTACCAAAATTTTTGAAGTGTATTAATTGTTAATTGGTTTTTGTTGTGCATAGCTTTTTGTTTTTTATTATGGAGAAATTATTTTTATTGGTGTTATTGTTGTTGTAGGAGATTATATATATGATTATAATTATTAATTAAAGTTGAATAGTATGTGATCACGGTCGTTTTGTGGTCAAATAATAATTTAAATAAAAAGTAATACAAGGCAGTTAACCTTGGTCGTCTCCGAAGACTCACAATCGGCTTATCTATATTAGAAACAATTCAAAAACTGTAAATTATGGGGGGGTTTGGTTTGTTAACAGAACGTAAGAAAAATGTGAAATTTAATTGATTTAAAACGATCAATTCATTGGCTTAGGTAACTCGTTCTTGATTCTATCATATGGTTCACAAAGAATAAATTCGTTATATGCTTATGTTCTGGTTGATTTATAAAACCGAATTAAACAAGCGTTACCAATTTTATACGAAATCCATTCAAACAAGCGTCAAATGCGTTCAACTAATCATAGGCAATAGTAAACAAGCGCTACTAATGACAGAATAATATCCTTACTGAATTCAATCAACACTTTTTGCTAAGCGCTCAAAGTTTATGTCAATTCCTACTCAATGTAATCTATGCAAGCGATAAACTAATTGAATAACACGGTGCGAATCGAATTAAAGTGATTAAGCATCATTAAATGGTCCCTTACAGTGCGTTTGGATGCTAAAATCGACAAAATAACCTAAGTATATGATAAAATCCTCATCCAAACACACTCTAAGGGACCATTTAACTAATTAAGCCATAAGTATATGATAAAATATCAAATCAAATATCATCATCATCATAAATAAAGTATCAACAACATTGTGGCTTCTCTATTTCTTTGAGTCGCGATAATTCTTCTTCCACATCGATAACAGGTATTACTACTCTTCGTTTTCTTGTCTCGGATCACAGATTCAGACATATTCTTCTTTTTCTTCTACGCTCAGCTTTTTATCCGTTAATTGCCGTCATTTAAATTAGGGTTTCTCATCTTTTTTCATTTTGCCGTTCAATTTGTTAATTGCATCAGATATATATTTATTTATTTAAGATCTGTGAATTTAAGTTGATATTAGGGTTTCTTATATGATTTTTTGGGTTTTCAATTGCAGTTGTTGCTTTGTCACAATATGTATAACGGAATAGGGTTACAAACTCCAAGAGGGTCTGGTACCAATGGCTACATTCAGAGCAACAAGTTCTTCGTCAAGCCGAGAACTTCCAAGGTTGCTGAGAATATGAAGGGCTTTGAAGGAGATCAGGGTACTGCTGGTGTTTCCAGAAAGGCTAACAAAGAGATTCTTGAGCATGATCGTAAGCGTCAGATTCAGCTCAAACTTGTTATTCTTGAAGACAAGTTAATTGATCAGGGTTATACTGATGCTGAGATCGCTGAGAAACTCGAGGAGGCTCGCAATAGCTTGGAGGCTGCAGCTGACGAAAATGATTCTAATTTGGACAAGTGAGTTTTTGGATTTTAGATATTTGTGTATGAGTATGACATATGATTCCAATTGATGAATTTGTTGGTTCTGTCATTGCTTTACCAAAATTTTTGAAGTGTATTAATTGTTAATTGGTTTTTGTTGTGCATAGCTTTTTGTTTTTGATTATGGAGAAATTATTTTTATTGGTGTTATTGTTGTTGTAGGAGATTATATATATGATTATAATTATTAATTAAAGTTGAATAGTATGTGATCACGGTCGTTTCGTGGTCAAATAATAATTTAAATAAAAAGTAATACAAGGCAGTTAACCTTGGTCGTCTCCGAAGACTCACAATCGGCTTATCTATATTAGAAACAATTCAAAAACTGTAAATTATGGGGGGGTTTGGTTTGTTAACAGAACGTAAGAAAAATGTGAAATTTAATTGATTTAAAACGATCAATTCATTGGCTTAGGTAACTCGTTCTTGATTCTATCATATGGTTCACAAAGAATAAATTCGTTATATGCTTATGTTCTGGTTGATTTATAAAACCGAATTAAACAAGCGTTACCAATTTTATACGAATTCCATTCAAACAAGCGTCAAATGCGTTCAACTAATCATAGGCAATAGTAAACAAGCGCTACTAATGACAGAATAATATCCTTACTGAATTCAATCAACACTTTTTGCTAAGCGCTCAAAGTTTATGTCAATTCCTACTCAATGTAATCTATGCAAGCGATAAACTAATTGAATAACACGGTGCGAATCGAATTAAAGTGATTAAGCATCATTAAATGGTCCCTTACAGTGCGTTTGGATGCTAAAATCGACAAAATAACCTAAGTATATGATAAAATCCTCATCCAAACACACTCTAAGGGACCATTTAACTAATTAAGCCATAAGTATATGATAAAATATCAAATCAAATATCATCATCATCATAAATAAAGTATCAACAACATTGTGGCTTCTCTATTTCTTTGAGTCGCGATAATTCTTCTTCCACATCGATAACAGGTATTACTACTCTTCGTTTTCTTGTCTCGGATCACAGATTCAGACATATTCTTCTTTTTCTTCTACGCTCAGCTTTTTATCCGTTAATTGCCGTCATTTAAATTAGGGTTTCTCATCTTTTTTCATTTTGCCGTTCAATTTGTTAATTGCATCAGATATATATTTATTTATTTAAGATCTGTGAATTTAAGTTGATATTAGGGTTTCTTATATGATTTTTTGGGTTTTCAATTGCAGTTGTTGCTTTGTCACAATATGTATAACGGAATAGGGTTACAAACTCCAAGAGGGTCTGGTACCAATGGCTACATTCAGAGCAACAAGTTCTTCGTCAAGCCGAGAACTTCCAAGGTTGCTGAGAATATGAAGGGCTTTGAAGGAGATCAGGGTACTGCTGGTGTTTCCAGAAAGGCTAACAAAGAGATTCTTGAGCATGATCGTAAGCGTCAGATTCAGCTCAAACTTGTTATTCTTGAAGACAAGTTAATTGATCAGGGTTATACTGATGCTGAGATCGCTGAGAAACTCGAGGAGGCTCGCAATAGCTTGGAGGCTGCAGCTGACGAAAATGATTCTAATTTGGACAAGTGAGTTTTTGGATTTTAGATATTTGTGTATGAGTATGACATATGATTCCAATTGATGAATTTGTTGGTTCTGTCATTGCTTTACCAAAAATTTTGAAGTGTATTAATTGTTAATTGGTTTTTGTTGTGCATAGCTTTTTGTTTTTGATTATGGAGAAATTATTTTTATTGGTGTTATTGTTGTTGTAGGAGGTTATATATATTATTATAATTATTAATTAAAGTTGAATAGTATGTGATCACGGTCGTTTCGTGGTCAAATAATAATTTAAATAAAAAGTAATACAAGGCAGTTAACCTTGGTCGTCTCCGAAGAAACACAATCGGCTTATCTATATTAGAAACAATTCAAAAACTGTAAATTATGGGGGGGTTTGGTTTGTTAACAGAACGTAAGAAAAATATGAAATTTAATTGATTTAAAACGATCAATTCATTGGCTTAGGTAACTCGTTCTTGATTCTATCATATGGTTCACAAAGAATAAATTCGTTATATGCTTATGTTCTGGTTGATTTATAAAACCGAATTAAACAAGCGTTACCAATTTTATACGAATTCCATTCAAACAAGCGTCAAATGTGTTCAACTAATCATAGGCAATAGTAAACAAGCGCTACTAATGACAGAATAATATCCTTACTGAATTCAATCAACACTTTTTGCTAAGCGCTCAAAGTTTATGTCAATTCCTATTCAATGTAATCTATGCAAGCGATAAACTAATTGAATAACACGGTGCGAATCGAATTAAAGTGATTAAGCATCATTAAATGGTCCCTTACAGTGCGTTTGGATGCTAAAATCGACAAAATAACCTAAGTATATGATAAAATCCTCATCCAAACACACTCTAAGGGACCATTTAACTAATTAAGCCATAAGTATATGATAAAATATCAAATCAAATATCATCATCATCATAAATAAAGTATCAACAACATTGTGGCTTCTCTATTTCTTTGAGTCGCGATAATTCTTCTTCCACATCGATAACAGGTATTACTACTCTTCGTTTTCTTGTCTCGGATCACAGATTCAGACATATTCTTCTTTTTCTTCTACGCTCAGCTTTTTATCCGTTAATTGCCGTCATTTAAATTAGGGTTTCTCATCTTTTTTCATTTTGCCGTTCAATTTGTTAATTGCATCAGATATATATTTATTTATTTAAGATCTGTGAATTTAAGTTGATATTAGGGTTTCTTATATGATTTTTTGGGTTTTCAATTGCAGTTGTTGCTTTGTCACAATATGTATAACGGAATAGGGTTACAAACTCCAAGAGGGTCTGGTACCAATGGCTACATTCAGAGCAACAAGTTCTTCGTCAAGCCGAGAACTTCCAAGGTTGCTGAGAATATGAAGGGCTTTGAAGGAGATCAGGGTACTGCTGGTGTTTCCAGAAAGGCTAACAAAGAGATTCTTGAGCATGATCGTAAGCGTCAGATTCAGCTCAAACTTGTTATTCTTGAAGACAAGTTAATTGATCAGGGTAATACTGATGCTGAGATCGCTGAGAAACTCGAGGAGGCTCGCAATAGCTTGGAGGCTGCAGCTGACGAAAATGATTCTAATTTGGACAAGTGAGTTTTTGGATTTTCGATATTTGTGTATGAGTATGACATATGATTCCAATTGATGAATTTGTTGGTTCTGTCATTGCTTTACCAAAATTTTTGAAGTGTATTAATTGTTAATTGGTTTTTGTTGTGCATAGCTTTTTGTTTTTGATTATGGAGAAATTATTTTTATTGGTGATATTGTTGTTGTAGGAGGTTATATATATTATTATAATTATTAATTAAAGTTGAATAGTATGTGATCACGGTCGTTTCGTGGTCAAATAATAATTTAAATAAAAAGTAATACAAGGCAGTTAACCTTGGTCGTCTCCGAAGACTCACAATCGGCTTATCTATATTAGAAACAATTCAAAAACTGTAAATTATGGGGGGGTTTGGTTTGTTAACAGAACGTAAGAAAAATGTGAAATTTAATTGATTTAAAACGATCAATTCATTGGCTTAGGTAACTCGTTCTTGATTCTATCATATGGTTCACAAAGAATAAATTCGTTATATGCTTATGTTCTGGTTGATTTATAAAACCGAATTAAACAAGCGTTACCAATTTTATACGAATTCCATTCAAACAAGCGTCAAATGTGTTCAACTAATCACAGGCAATAGTAAACAAGCGCTACTAATGACAGAATAATATCCTTACTGAATTCAATCAACACTTTTTGCTAAGCGCTCAAAGTTTATGTCAATTCCTATTCAATGTAATCTATGCAAGCGATAAACTAATTGAATAACACGGTGCGAATCGAATTAAAGTGATTAAGCATCATTAAATGGTCCCTTACAGTGCGTTTGGATGCTAAAATCGACAAAATAACCTAAGTATATGATAAAATCCTCATCCAAACACACTCTAAGGGACCATTTAACTAATTAAGCCATAAGTATATGATAAAATATCAAATCAAATATCATCATCATCATAAATAAAGTATCAACAACATTGTGGCTTCTCTATTTCTTTGAGTCGCGATAATTCTTCTTCCACATCGATAACAGGTATTACTACTCTTCGTTTTCTTGTCTCGGATCACAGATTCAGACATATTCTTCTTTTTCTTCTACGCTCAGCTTTTTATCCGTTAATTGCCGTCATTTAAATTAGGGTTTCTCATCTTTTTTCATTTTGCCGTTCAATTTGTTAATTGCATCAGATATATATTTATTTATTTAAGATCTGTGAATTTAAGTTGATATTAGGGTTTCTTATATGATTTTTTGGGTTTTCAATTGTAGTTGTTGCTTTGTCACAATATGTA
Source organism: Trifolium pratense (assembly GCF_020283565.1). NCBI lineage: Eukaryota > Viridiplantae > Streptophyta > Magnoliopsida > Fabales > Fabaceae > Trifolium > Trifolium pratense. The sequence goes on along the minus strand of NC_060062.1, from coordinate 54,793,057 downwards.
TAACGGAATAGGGTTATAAACTCCAAGAGGGTCTGGTACCAATGGCTACATTCAGAGCAACAAGTTCTTCGTCATGCCGAGAACTTCCAAGGTTGCTGAGAATATGAAGGGCTTTGAAGGAGATCAGGGTACTGCTGGTGTTTCCAGAAAGGCTAACAAAGAGATTCTTGAGCATGATCGTAAGCGTCAGATTCAGCTCAAACTTGTTATTCTTGAAGACAAGTTAATTGATCAGGGTTATACTGATGCTAAGATCGCTGAGAAACTCGAGGAGGCTCACAATAGCTTGGAGGCTGCAGCTGACGAAAATGATTCTAATTTGGACAAGTGAGTTTTTGGATTTTAGATATTTGTGTATGAGTATGACATATGATTCCAATTGATGAATTTGTTGGTTCTGTCATTGCTTTACCAAAATTTTTGAAGTGTATTAATTGTTAATTGGTTTTTGTTGTGCATAGCTTTTTGTTTTTGATTATGGAGAAATTATTTTTATTGGTGTTATTGTTGTTGTAGGAGATTATATATATGATTATAACTATTTATTAAAGTTGAATAGTATGTGATCACGGTCATTTCGTGGTCAAATAATAATTTAAATAAAAAGTAATACAAGGCAGTTAACCTTGGTCGTCTCCGAAGACTCACAATCGGCTTATCTATATTAGAAACAATTCAAAAACTGTAAATTATGGGGGGGTTTGGTTTGTTAACAGAACGTAAGAAAAATGTGAAATTTAATTGATTTAAAACGATCAATTCATTGGCTTAGGTAACTCGTTCTTGATTCTATCATATGGTTCACAAAGAATAAATTCGTTATATGCTTATGTTCTGGTTGATTTATAAAACCGAATTAAACAAGCGTTACCAATTTTATACGAATTCCATTCAAACAAGCGTCAAATGCGTTCAACTAATCATAGGCAATAGTAAACAAGCGCTACTAATGACAGAATAATATCCTTACTGAATTCAATCAACACTTTTTGCTAAGCGCTCAAAGTTTATGTCAATTCCTATTCAATGTAATCTATGCAAGCGATAAACTAATTGAATAACACGGTGCGGATTGAATTAAAGTGATTAAGCATCATTAAATGGTCCCTTACAGTGCGTTTGGATGCTAAAATCGACAAAATAACCTAAGTATATGATAAAATCCTCATCCAAACACACTCTAAGGGACCATTTAACTAATTAAGCCATAAGTATATGATAAAATATCAAATCAAATATCATCATCATCGTAAATAAAGTATCAACAACATTGTGGCTTCTCTTTTTCTTTGAGTCGCGATAATTCTTCTTTCACATCGATAACAGGTATTACTACTCTTCGTTTTCTTGTCTCGGATCACAGATTCAGACATATTCTTCTTTTTCTTCTACGCTCAGCTTTTTATCCGTTAATTGCCGTCGTTTAAATTAAGCGTTACCAATTTTATACGAATTCCATTCAAACAAGCGTCAAATGCGTTCAACTAATCATAGGCAATAGTAAACAAGCGCTACTAATGACAGAATAATATCCTTACTGAATTCAATCAACACTTTTTGCTAAGCGCTCAAAGTTTATGTCAATTCCTATTCAATGTAATCTATGCAAGCGATAAACTAATTGAATAACACGGTGCGAATCGAATTAAAGTGATTAAGCATCATTAAATGGTCCCTTACAGTGCGTTTGGATGCTAAAATCGACAAAATAACCTAAGTATATGATAAAATCCTCATCCAAACACACTCTAAGGGACCATTTAACTAATTAAGCCATAAGTATATGATAAAATATCAAATCAAATATCATCATCATCATAAATAAAGTATCAACAACATTGTGGCTTCTCTATTTCTTTGAGTCGCGATAATTCTTCTTCCACATCGATAACAGGTATTACTACTCTTCGTTTTCTTGTCTCGGATCACAGATTCAGACATATTCTTCTTTTTCTTCTACGCTCAGCTTTTTATCCGTTAATCGCCGTCGTTTAAATTAGGGTTTCTCATCTTTTTTCATTTTGCCGTTCAATTTGTTAATTGCATCAGATATATATTTATTTATTTAAGATCTGTGAATTTAAGTTGATATTAGGGTTTCTTATATGATTTTTTGGGTTTTCAATTGCAGTTGTTGCTTTGTCACAATATGTATAACGGAATAGGGTTACAAACTCCAAGAGGGTCTGGTACCAATGGCTACATTCAGAGCAACAAGTTCTTCGTCAAGCCGAGAACTTCCAAGGTTGCTGAGAATATGAAGGGCTTTGAAGGAGATCAGGGTACTGCTGGTGTTTCCAGAAAGGCTAACAAAGAGATTCTTGAGCATGATCGTAAGCGTCAGATTCAGCTCAAACTTGTTATTCTTGAAGACAAGTTAATTGATCAGGGTTATACTGATGCTGAGATCGCTGAGAAACTCGAGGAGGCTCGCAATAGCTTGGAGGCTGCAGCTGACGAAAATGATTCTAATTTGGACAAGTGAGTTTTTGGATTTTAGATATTTGTGTATGAGTATGACATATGATTCCAATTGATGAATTTGTTGGTTCTGTCATTGCTTTACCAAAATTTTTGAAGTGTATTAATTGTTAATTGGTTTTTGTTGTGCATAGCTTTTTGTTTTTGATTATGGAGAAATTATTTTTATTGGTGTTATTGTTGTTGTAGGAGATTATATATATGATTATAATTATTAATTAAAGTTGAATAGTATGTGATCACGGTCGTTTCGTGGTCAAATAATAATTTAAATAAAAAGTAATACAAGGCAGTTAACCTTGGTCGTCTCCGAAGACTCACAATCGGCTTATCTATATTAGAAACAATTCAAAAACTGTAAATTATGGGGGGGTTTGGTTTGTTAACAGAACGTAAGAAAAAAGTGAAATTTAATTGATTTAAAACGATCAATTCATTGGCTTAGGTAACTCGTTCTTGATTCTATCATATGGTTCACAAAGAATAAATTCGTTATATGCTTATGTTCTGGTTGATTTATAAAACCGAATTAAACAAGCGTTACCAATTTTATACGAATTCCATTCAAACAAGCGTCAAATGCGTTCAACTAATCATAGGCAATAGTAAACAAGCGCTACTAATGACAGAATAATATCCTTACTGAATTCAATCAACACTTTTTGCTAAGCGCTCAAAGTTTATGTCAATTCCTATTCAATGTAATCTATGCAAGCGATAAACTAATTGAATAACACGGTGCGAATCGAATTAAAGTGATTAAGCATCATTAAATGGTCCCTTACAGTGCGTTTGGATGCTAAAATCGACAAAATAACCTAAGTATATGATAAAATCCTCATCCAAACACACTCTAAGGGACCATTTAACTAATTAAGCCATAAGTATATGATAAAATATCAAATCAAATATCATCATCATCATAAATAAAGTATCAACAACATTGTGGCTTCTCTATTTCTTTGAGTCGCGATAATTCTTCTTCCACATCGATAACAGGTATTACTACTCTTCGTTTTCTTGTCTCGGATCACAGATTCAGACATATTCTTCTTTTTCTTCTACGCTCAGCTTTTTATCCGTTAATTGCCGTCGTTTAAATTAAGCGTTACCAATTTTATACGAATTCCATTCAAACAAGCGTCAAATGCGTTCAACTAATCATAGGCAATAGTAAACAAGCGCTACTAATGACAGAATAATATCCTTACTGAATTCAATCAACACTTTTTGCTAAGCGCTCAAAGTTTATGTCAATTCCTATTCAATGTAATCTATGCAAGCGATAAACTAATTGAATAACACGGTGCGAATCGAATTAAAGTGATTAAGCATCATTAAATGGTCCCTTACAGTGCGTTTGGATGCTAAAATCGACAAAATAACCTAAGTATATGATAAAATCCTCATCCAAACACACTCTAAGGGACCATTTAACTAATTAAGCCATAAGTATATGATAAAATATCAAATCAAATATCATCATCATCATAAATAAAGTATCAACAACATTGTGGCTTCTCTATTTCTTTGAGTCGCGATAATTCTTCTTCCACATCGATAACAGGTATTACTACTCTTCGTTTTCTTGTCTCGGATCACAGATTCAGACATATTCTTCTTTTTCTTCTACGCTCAGCTTTTTATCCGTTAATTGCCGTCGTTTAAATTAAGCGTTACCAATTTTATACGAATTCCATTCAAACAAGCGTCAAATGCGTTCAACTAATCATAGGCAATAGTAAACAAGCGCTACTAATGACAGAATAATATCCTTACTGAATTCAATCAACACTTTTTGCTAACCGCTCAAAGTTTATGTCAATTCCTATTCAATGTAATCTATGCAAGCGATAAACTAATTGAATAACACGGTGCGAATCGAATTAAAGTGATTAAGCATCATTAAATGGTCCCTTACAGTGCGTTTGGATGCTAAAATCGACAAAATAACCTAAGTATATGATAAAATCCTCATCCAAACACACTCTAAGGGACCATTTAACTAATTAAGCCATAAGTATATGATAAAATATCAAATCAAATATCATCATCATCATAAATAAAGTATCAACAACATTGTGGCTTCTCTATTTCTTTGAGTCGCGATAATTCTTCTTCCACATCGATAACAGGTATTACTACTCTTCGTTTTCTTGTCTCGGATCACAGATTCAGACATATTCTTCTTTTTCTTCTACGCTCAGCTTTTTATCCGTTAATTGCCGTCGTTTAAATTAAGCGTTACCAATTTTATACGAATTCCATTCAAACAAGCGTCAAATGCGTTCAACTAATCATAGGCAATAGTAAACAAGCGCTACTAATGACAGAATAATATCCTTACTGAATTCAATCAACACTTTTTGCTAAGCGCTCAAAGTTTATGTCAATTCCTATTCAATGTAATCTATGCAAGCGATAAACTAATTGAATAACACGGTGCGAATCGAATTAAAGTGATTAAGCATCATTAAATGGTCCCTTACAGTGCGTTTGGATGCTAAAATCGACAAAATAACCTAAGTATATGATAAAATCCTCATCCAAACACACTCTAAGGGACCATTTAACTAATTAAGCCATAAGTATATGATAAAATATCAAATCAAATATCATCATCATCATAAATAAAGTATCAACAACATTGTGGCTTCTCTATTTCTTTGAGTCGCGATAATTCTTCTTCCACATCGATAACAGGTATTACTACTCTTCGTTTTCTTGTCTCGGATCACAGATTCAGACATATTCTTCTTTTTCTTCTACGCTCAGCTTTTTATCCGTTAATTGCCGTCGTTTAAATTAAGCGTTACCAATTTTATACGAATTCCATTCAAACAAGCGTCAAATGCGTTCAACTAATCATAGGCAATAGTAAACAAGCGCTACTAATGACAGAATAATATCCTTACTGAATTCAATCAACACTTTTTGCTAAGCGCTCAAAGTTTATGTCAATTCCTATTCAATGTAATCTATGCAAGCGATAAACTAATTGAATAACACGGTGCGAATCGAATTAAAGTGATTAAGCATCATTAAATGGTCCCTTACAGTGCGTTTGGATGCTAAAATCGACAAAATAACCTAAGTATATGATAAAATCCTCATCCAAACACACTCTAAGGGACCATTTAACTAATTAAGCCATAAGTATATGATAAAATATCAAATCAAATATCATCATCATCATAAATAAAGTATCAACAACATTGTGGCTTCTCTATTTCTTTGAGTCGCGATAATTCTTCTTCCACATCGATAACAGGTATTACTACTCTTCGTTTTCTTGTCTCGGATCACAGATTCAGACATATTCTTCTTTTTCTTCTACGCTCAGCTTTTTATCCGTTAATTGCCGTCGTTTAAATTAAGCGTTACCAATTTTATACGAATTCCATTCAAACAAGCGTCAAATGCGTTCAACTAATCATAGGCAATAGTAAACAAGCGCTACTAATGACAGAATAATATCCTTACTGAATTCAATCAACACTTTTTGCTAACCGCTCAAAGTTTATGTCAATTCCTATTCAATGTAATCTATGCAAGCGATAAACTAATTGAATAACACGGTGCGAATCGAATTAAAGTGATTAAGCATCATTAAATGGTCCCTTACAGTGCGTTTGGATGCTAAAATCGACAAAATAACCTAAGTATATGATAAAATCCTCATCCAAACACACTCTAAGGGACCATTTAACTAATTAAGCCATAAGTATATGATAAAATATCAAATCAAATATCATCATCATCATAAATAAAGTATCAACAACATTGTGGCTTCTCTATTTCTTTGAGTCGCGATAATTCTTCTTCCACATCGATAACAGGTATTACTACTCTTCGTTTTCTTGTCTCGGATCACAGATTCAGACATATTCTTCTTTTTCTTCTACGCTCAGCTTTTTATCCGTTAATTGCCGTCGTTTAAATTAAGCGTTACCAATTTTATACGAATTCCATTCAAACAAGCGTCAAATGCGTTCAACTAATCATAGGCAATAGTAAACAAGCGCTACTAATGACAGAATAATATCCTTACTGAATTCAATCAACACTTTTTGCTAAGCGCTCAAAGTTTATGTCAATTCCTATTCAATGTAATCTATGCAAGCGATAAACTAATTGAATAACACGGTGCGAATCGAATTAAAGTGATTAAGCATCATTAAATGGTCCCTTACAGTGCGTTTGGATGCTAAAATCGACAAAATAACCTAAGTATATGATAAAATCCTCATCCAAACACACTCTAAGGGACCATTTAACTAATTAAGCCATAAGTATATGATAAAATATCAAATCAAATATCATCATCATCATAAATAAAGTATCAACAACATTGTGGCTTCTCTATTTCTTTGAGTCGCGATAATTCTTCTTCCACATCGATAACAGGTATTACTACTCTTCGTTTTCTTGTCTCGGATCACAGATTCAGACATATTCTTCTTTTTCTTCTACGCTCAGCTTTTTATCCGTTAATTGCCGTCGTTTAAATTAAGCGTTACCAATTTTATACGAATTCCATTCAAACAAGCGTCAAATGCGTTCAACTAATCATAGGCAATAGTAAACAAGCGCTACTAATGACAGAATAATATCCTTACTGAATTCAATCAACACTTTTTGCTAAGCGCTCAAAGTTTATGTCAATTCCTATTCAATGTAATCTATGCAAGCGATAAACTAATTGAATAACACGGTGCGAATCGAATTAAAGTGATTAAGCATCATTAAATGGTCCCTTACAGTGCGTTTGGATGCTAAAATCGACAAAATAACCTAAGTATATGATAAAATCCTCATCCAAACACACTCTAAGGGACCATTTAACTAATTAAGCCATAAGTATATGATAAAATATCAAATCAAATATCATCATCATCATAAATAAAGTATCAACAACATTGTGGCTTCTCTATTTCTTTGAGTCGCGATAATTCTTCTTCCACATCGATAACAGGTATTACTACTCTTCGTTTTCTTGTCTCGGATCACAGATTCAGACATATTCTTCTTTTTCTTCTACGCTCAGCTTTTTATCCGTTAATTGCCGTCGTTTAAATTAAGCGTTACCAATTTTATACGAATTCCATTCAAACAAGCGTCAAATGCGTTCAACTAATCATAGGCAATAGTAAACAAGCGCTACTAATGACAGAATAATATCCTTACTGAATTCAATCAACACTTTTTGCTAAGCGCTCAAAGTTTATGTCAATTCCTATTCAATGTAATCTATGCAAGCGATAAACTAATTGAATAACACGGTGCGAATCGAATTAAAGTGATTAAGCATCATTAAATGGTCCCTTACAGTGCGTTTGGATGCTAAAATCGACAAAATAACCTAAGTATATGATAAAATCCTCATCCAAACACACTCTAAGGGACCATTTAACTAATTAAGCCATAAGTATATGATAAAATATCAAATCAAATATCATCATCATCATAAATAAAGTATCAACAACATTGTGGCTTCTCTATTTCTTTGAGTCGCGATAATTCTTCTTCCACATCGATAACAGGTATTACTACTCTTCGTTTTCTTGTCTCGGATCACAGATTCAGACATATTCTTCTTTTTCTTCTACGCTCAGCTTTTTATCCGTTAATTGCCGTCGTTTAAATTAAGCGTTACCAATTTTATACGAATTCCATTCAAACAAGCGTCAAATGCGTTCAACTAATCATAGGCAATAGTAAACAAGCGCTACTAATGACAGAATAATATCCTTACTGAATTCAATCAACACTTTTTGCTAACCGCTCAAAGTTTATGTCAATTCCTATTCAATGTAATCTATGCAAGCGATAAACTAATTGAATAACACGGTGCGAATCGAATTAAAGTGATTAAGCATCATTAAATGGTCCCTTACAGTGCGTTTGGATGCTAAAATCGACAAAATAACCTAAGTATATGATAAAATCCTCATCCAAACACACTCTAAGGGACCATTTAACTAATTAAGCCATAAGTATATGATAAAATATCAAATCAAATATCATCATCATCATAAATAAAGTATCAACAACATTGTGGCTTCTCTATTTCTTTGAGTCGCGATAATTCTTCTTCCACATCGATAACAGGTATTACTACTCTTCGTTTTCTTGTCTCGGATCACAGATTCAGACATATTCTTCTTTTTCTTCTACGCTCAGCTTTTTATCCGTTAATTGCCGTCGTTTAAATTAAGCGTTACCAATTTTATACGAATTCCATTCAAACAAGCGTCAAATGCGTTCAACTAATCATAGGCAATAGTAAACAAGCGCTACTAATGACAGAATAATATCCTTACTGAATTCAATCAACACTTTTTGCTAAGCGCTCAAAGTTTATGTCAATTCCTATTCAATGTAATCTATGCAAGCGATAAACTAATTGAATAACACGGTGCGAATCGAATTAAAGTGATTAAGCATCATTAAATGGTCCCTTACAGTGCGTTTGGATGCTAAAATCGACAAAATAACCTAAGTATATGATAAAATCCTCATCCAAACACACTCTAAGGGACCATTTAACTAATTAAGCCATAAGTATATGATAAAATATCAAATCAAATATCATCATCATCATAAATAAAGTATCAACAACATTGTGGCTTCTCTATTTCTTTGAGTCGCGATAATTCTTCTTCCACATCGATAACAGGTATTACTACTCTTCGTTTTCTTGTCTCGGATCACAGATTCAGACATATTCTTCTTTTTCTTCTACGCTCAGCTTTTTATCCGTTAATTGCCGTCGTTTAAATTAAGCGTTACCAATTTTATACGAATTCCATTCAAACAAGCGTCAAATGCGTTCAACTAATCATAGGCAATAGTAAACAAGCGCTACTAATGACAGAATAATATCCTTACTGAATTCAATCAACACTTTTTGCTAAGCGCTCAAAGTTTATGTCAATTCCTATTCAATGTAATCTATGCAAGCGATAAACTAATTGAATAACACGGTGCGAATCGAATTAAAGTGATTAAGCATCATTAAATGGTCCCTTACAGTGCGTTTGGATGCTAAAATCGACAAAATAACCTAAGTATATGATAAAATCCTCATCCAAACACACTCTAAGGGACCATTTAACTAATTAAGCCATAAGTATATGATAAAATATCAAATCAAATATCATCATCATCATAAATAAAGTATCAACAACATTGTGGCTTCTCTATTTCTTTGAGTCGCGATAATTCTTCTTCCACATCGATAACAGGTATTACTACTCTTCGTTTTCTTGTCTCGGATCACAGATTCAGACATATTCTTCTTTTTCTTCTACGCTCAGCTTTTTATCCGTTAATTGCCGTCGTTTAAATTAAGCGTTACCAATTTTATACGAATTCCATTCAAACAAGCGTCAAATGCGTTCAACTAATCATAGGCAATAGTAAACAAGCGCTACTAATGACAGAATAATATCCTTACTGAATTCAATCAACACTTTTTGCTAAGCGCTCAAAGTTTATGTCAATTCCTATTCAATGTAATCTATGCAAGCGATAAACTAATTGAATAACACGGTGCGAATCGAATTAAAGTGATTAAGCATCATTAAATGGTCCCTTACAGTGCGTTTGGATGCTAAAATCGACAAAATAACCTAAGTATATGATAAAATCCTCATCCAAACACACTCTAAGGGACCATTTAACTAATTAAGCCATAAGTATATGATAAAATATCAAATCAAATATCATCATCATCATAAATAAAGTATCAACAACATTGTGGCTTCTCTATTTCTTTGAGTCGCGATAATTCTTCTTCCACATCGATAACAGGTATTACTACTCTTCGTTTTCTTGTCTCGGATCACAGATTCAGACATATTCTTCTTTTTCTTCTACGCTCAGCTTTTTATCCGTTAATTGCCGTCGTTTAAATTAAGCGTTACCAATTTTATACGAATTCCATTCAAACAAGCGTCAAATGCGTTCAACTAATCATAGGCAATAGTAAACAAGCGCTACTAATGACAGAATAATATCCTTACTGAATTCAATCAACACTTTTTGCTAACCGCTCAAAGTTTATGTCAATTCCTATTCAATGTAATCTATGCAAGCGATAAACTAATTGAATAACACGGTGCGAATCGAATTAAAGTGATTAAGCATCATTAAATGGTCCCTTACAGTGCGTTTGGATGCTAAAATCGACAAAATAACCTAAGTATATGATAAAATCCTCATCCAAACACACTCTAAGGGACCATTTAACTAATTAAGCCATAAGTATATGATAAAATATCAAATCAAATATCATCATCATCATAAATAAAGTATCAACAACATTGTGGCTTCTCTATTTCTTTGAGTCGCGATAATTCTTCTTCCACATCGATAACAGGTATTACTACTCTTCGTTTTCTTGTCTCGGATCACAGATTCAGACATATTCTTCTTTTTCTTCTACGCTCAGCTTTTTATCCGTTAATTGCCGTCGTTTAAATTAAGCGTTACCAATTTTATACGAATTCCATTCAAACAAGCGTCAAATGCGTTCAACTAATCATAGGCAATAGTAAACAAGCGCTACTAATGACAGAATAATATCCTTACTGAATTCAATCAACACTTTTTGCTAAGCGCTCAAAGTTTATGTCAATTCCTATTCAATGTAATCTATGCAAGCGATAAACTAATTGAATAACACGGTGCGAATCGAATTAAAGTGATTAAGCATCATTAAATGGTCCCTTACAGTGCGTTTGGATGCTAAAATCGACAAAATAACCTAAGTATATGATAAAATCCTCATCCAAACACACTCTAAGGGACCATTTAACTAATTAAGCCATAAGTATATGATAAAATATCAAATCAAATATCATCATCATCATAAATAAAGTATCAACAACATTGTGGCTTCTCTATTTCTTTGAGTCGCGATAATTCTTCTTCCACATCGATAACAGGTATTACTACTCTTCGTTTTCTTGTCTCGGATCACAGATTCAGACATATTCTTCTTTTTCTTCTACGCTCAGCTTTTTATCCGTTAATTGCCGTCGTTTAAATTAAGCGTTACCAATTTTATACGAATTCCATTCAAACAAGCGTCAAATGCGTTCAACTAATCATAGGCAATAGTAAACAAGCGCTACTAATGACAGAATAATATCCTTACTGAATTCAATCAACACTTTTTGCTAAGCGCTCAAAGTTTATGTCAATTCCTATTCAATGTAATCTATGCAAGCGATAAACTAATTGAATAACACGGTGCGAATCGAATTAAAGTGATTAAGCATCATTAAATGGTCCCTTACAGTGCGTTTGGATGCTAAAATCGACAAAATAACCTAAGTATATGATAAAATCCTCATCCAAACACACTCTAAGGGACCATTTAACTAATTAAGCCATAAGTATATGATAAAATATCAAATCAAATATCATCATCATCATAAATAAAGTATCAACAACATTGTGGCTTCTCTATTTCTTTGAGTCGCGATAATTCTTCTTCCACATCGATAACAGGTATTACTACTCTTCGTTTTCTTGTCTCGGATCACAGATTCAGACATATTCTTCTTTTTCTTCTACGCTCAGCTTTTTATCCGTTAATTGCCGTCGTTTAAATTAAGCGTTACCAATTTTATACGAATTCCATTCAAACAAGCGTCAAATGCGTTCAACTAATCATAGGCAATAGTAAACAAGCGCTACTAATGACAGAATAATATCCTTACTGAATTCAATCAACACTTTTTGCTAAGCGCTCAAAGTTTATGTCAATTCCTATTCAATGTAATCTATGCAAGCGATAAACTAATTGAATAACACGGTGCGAATCGAATTAAAGTGATTAAGCATCATTAAATGGTCCCTTACAGTGCGTTTGGATGCTAAAATCGACAAAATAACCTAAGTATATGATAAAATCCTCATCCAAACACACTCTAAGGGACCATTTAACTAATTAAGCCATAAGTATATGATAAAATATCAAATCAAATATCATCATCATCATAAATAAAGTATCAACAACATTGTGGCTTCTCTATTTCTTTGAGTCGCGATAATTCTTCTTCCACATCGATAACAGGTATTACTACTCTTCGTTTTCTTGTCTCGGATCACAGATTCAGACATATTCTTCTTTTTCTTCTACGCTCAGCTTTTTATCCGTTAATTGCCGTCGTTTAAATTAAGCGTTACCAATTTTATACGAATTCCATTCAAACAAGCGTCAAATGCGTTCAACTAATCATAGGCAATAGTAAACAAGCGCTACTAATGACAGAATAATATCCTTACTGAATTCAATCAACACTTTTTGCTAAGCGCTCAAAGTTTATGTCAATTCCTATTCAATGTAATCTATGCAAGCGATAAACTAATTGAATAACACGGTGCGAATCGAATTAAAGTGATTAAGCATCATTAAATGGTCCCTTACAGTGCGTTTGGATGCTAAAATCGACAAAATAACCTAAGTATATGATAAAATCCTCATCCAAACACACTCTAAGGGACCATTTAACTAATTAAGCCATAAGTATATGATAAAATATCAAATCAAATATCATCATCATCATAAATAAAGTATCAACAACATTGTGGCTTCTCTATTTCTTTGAGTCGCGATAATTCTTCTTCCACATCGATAACAGGTATTACTACTCTTCGTTTTCTTGTCTCGGATCACAGATTCAGACATATTCTTCTTTTTCTTCTACGCTCAGCTTTTTATCCGTTAATTGCCGTCGTTTAAATTAAGCGTTACCAATTTTATACGAATTCCATTCAAACAAGCGTCAAATGCGTTCAACTAATCATAGGCAATAGTAAACAAGCGCTACTAATGACAGAATAATATCCTTACTGAATTCAATCAACACTTTTTGCTAAGCGCTCAAAGTTTATGTCAATTCCTATTCAATGTAATCTATGCAAGCGATAAACTAATTGAATAACACGGTGCGAATCGAATTAAAGTGATTAAGCATCATTAAATGGTCCCTTACAGTGCGTTTGGATGCTAAAATCGACAAAATAACCTAAGTATATGATAAAATCCTCATCCAAACACACTCTAAGGGACCATTTAACTAATTAAGCCATAAGTATATGATAAAATATCAAATCAAATATCATCATCATCATAAATAAAGTATCAACAACATTGTGGCTTCTCTATTTCTTTGAGTCGCGATAATTCTTCTTCCACATCGATAACAGGTATTACTACTCTTCGTTTTCTTGTCTCGGATCACAGATTCAGACATATTCTTCTTTTTCTTCTACGCTCAGCTTTTTATCCGTTAATTGCCGTCGTTTAAATTAAGCGTTACCAATTTTATACGAATTCCATTCAAACAAGCGTCAAATGCGTTCAACTAATCATAGGCAATAGTAAACAAGCGCTACTAATGACAGAATAATATCCTTACTGAATTCAATCAACACTTTTTGCTAAGCGCTCAAAGTTTATGTCAATTCCTATTCAATGTAATCTATGCAAGCGATAAACTAATTGAATAACACGGTGCGAATCGAATTAAAGTGATTAAGCATCATTAAATGGTCCCTTACAGTGCGTTTGGATGCTAAAATCGACAAAATAACCTAAGTATATGATAAAATCCTCATCCAAACACACTCTAAGGGACCATTTAACTAATTAAGCCATAAGTATATGATAAAATATCAAATCAAATATCATCATCATCATAAATAAAGTATCAACAACATTGTGGCTTCTCTATTTCTTTGAGTCGCGATAATTCTTCTTCCACATCGATAACAGGTATTACTACTCTTCGTTTTCTTGTCTCGGATCACAGATTCAGACATATTCTTCTTTTTCTTCTACGCTCAGCTTTTTATCCGTTAATTGCCGTCGTTTAAATTAAGCGTTACCAATTTTATACGAATTCCATTCAAACAAGCGTCAAATGCGTTCAACTAATCATAGGCAATAGTAAACAAGCGCTACTAATGACAGAATAATATCCTTACTGAATTCAATCAACACTTTTTGCTAAGCGCTCAAAGTTTATGTCAATTCCTATTCAATGTAATCTATGCAAGCGATAAACTAATTGAATAACACGGTGCGAATCGAATTAAAGTGATTAAGCATCATTAAATGGTCCCTTACAGTGCGTTTGGATGCTAAAATCGACAAAATAACCTAAGTATATGATAAAATCCTCATCCAAACACACTCTAAGGGACCATTTAACTAATTAAGCCATAAGTATATGATAAAATATCAAATCAAATATCATCATCATCATAAATAAAGTATCAACAACATTGTGGCTTCTCTATTTCTTTGAGTCGCGATAATTCTTCTTCCACATCGATAACAGGTATTACTACTCTTCGTTTTCTTGTCTCGGATCACAGATTCAGACATATTCTTCTTTTTCTTCTACGCTCAGCTTTTTATCCGTTAATTGCCGTCGTTTAAATTAAGCGTTACCAATTTTATACGAATTCCATTCAAACAAGCGTCAAATGCGTTCAACTAATCATAGGCAATAGTAAACAAGCGCTACTAATGACAGAATAATATCCTTACTGAATTCAATCAACACTTTTTGCTAAGCGCTCAAAGTTTATGTCAATTCCTATTCAATGTAATCTATGCAAGCGATAAACTAATTGAATAACACGGTGCGAATCGAATTAAAGTGATTAAGCATCATTAAATGGTCCCTTACAGTGCGTTTGGATGCTAAAATCGACAAAATAACCTAAGTATATGATAAAATCCTCATCCAAACACACTCTAAGGGACCATTTAACTAATTAAGCCATAAGTATATGATAAAATATCAAATCAAATATCATCATCATCATAAATAAAGTATCAACAACATTGTGGCTTCTCTATTTCTTTGAGTCGCGATAATTCTTCTTCCACATCGATAACAGGTATTACTACTCTTCGTTTTCTTGTCTCGGATCACAGATTCAGACATATTCTTCTTTTTCTTCTACGCTCAGCTTTTTATCCGTTAATTGCCGTCGTTTAAATTAAGCGTTACCAATTTTATACGAATTCCATTCAAACAAGCGTCAAATGCGTTCAACTAATCATAGGCAATAGTAAACAAGCGCTACTAATGACAGAATAATATCCTTACTGAATTCAATCAACACTTTTTGCTAAGCGCTCAAAGTTTATGTCAATTCCTATTCAATGTAATCTATGCAAGCGATAAACTAATTGAATAACACGGTGCGAATCGAATTAAAGTGATTAAGCATCATTAAATGGTCCCTTACAGTGCGTTTGGATGCTAAAATCGACAAAATAACCTAAGTATATGATAAAATCCTCATCCAAACACACTCTAAGGGACCATTTAACTAATTAAGCCATAAGTATATGATAAAATATCAAATCAAATATCATCATCATCATAAATAAAGTATCAACAACATTGTGGCTTCTCTATTTCTTTGAGTCGCGATAATTCTTCTTCCACATCGATAACAGGTATTACTACTCTTCGTTTTCTTGTCTCGGATCACAGATTCAGACATATTCTTCTTTTTCTTCTACGCTCAGCTTTTTATCCGTTAATTGCCGTCGTTTAAATTAAGCGTTACCAATTTTATACGAATTCCATTCAAACAAGCGTCAAATGCGTTCAACTAATCATAGGCAATAGTAAACAAGCGCTACTAATGACAGAATAATATCCTTACTGAATTCAATCAACACTTTTTGCTAAGCGCTCAAAGTTTATGTCAATTCCTATTCAATGTAATCTATGCAAGCGATAAACTAATTGAATAACACGGTGCGAATCGAATTAAAGTGATTAAGCATCATTAAATGGTCCCTTACAGTGCGTTTGGATGCTAAAATCGACAAAATAACCTAAGTATATGATAAAATCCTCATCCAAACACACTCTAAGGGACCATTTAACTAATTAAGCCATAAGTATATGATAAAATATCAAATCAAATATCATCATCATCATAAATAAAGTATCAACAACATTGTGGCTTCTCTATTTCTTTGAGTCGCGATAATTCTTCTTCCACATCGATAACAGGTATTACTACTCTTCGTTTTCTTGTCTCGGATCACAGATTCAGACATATTCTTCTTTTTCTTCTACGCTCAGCTTTTTATCCGTTAATTGCCGTCGTTTAAATTAAGCGTTACCAATTTTATACGAATTCCATTCAAACAAGCGTCAAATGCGTTCAACTAATCATAGGCAATAGTAAACAAGCGCTACTAATGACAGAATAATATCCTTACTGAATTCAATCAACACTTTTTGCTAAGCGCTCAAAGTTTATGTCAATTCCTATTCAATGTAATCTATGCAAGCGATAAACTAATTGAATAACACGGTGCGAATCGAATTAAAGTGATTAAGCATCATTAAATGGTCCCTTACAGTGCGTTTGGATGCTAAAATCGACAAAATAACCTAAGTATATGATAAAATCCTCATCCAAACACACTCTAAGGGACCATTTAACTAATTAAGCCATAAGTATATGATAAAATATCAAATCAAATATCATCATCATCATAAATAAAGTATCAACAACATTGTGGCTTCTCTATTTCTTTGAGTCGCGATAATTCTTCTTCCACATCGATAACAGGTATTACTACTCTTCGTTTTCTTGTCTCGGATCACAGATTCAGACATATTCTTCTTTTTCTTCTACGCTCAGCTTTTTATCCGTTAATTGCCGTCGTTTAAATTAAGCGTTACCAATTTTATACGAATTCCATTCAAACAAGCGTCAAATGCGTTCAACTAATCATAGGCAATAGTAAACAAGCGCTACTAATGACAGAATAATATCCTTACTGAATTCAATCAACACTTTTTGCTAACCGCTCAAAGTTTATGTCAATTCCTATTCAATGTAATCTATGCAAGCGATAAACTAATTGAATAACACGGTGCGAATCGAATTAAAGTGATTAAGCATCATTAAATGGTCCCTTACAGTGCGTTTGGATGCTAAAATCGACAAAATAACCTAAGTATATGATAAAATCCTCATCCAAACACACTCTAAGGGACCATTTAACTAATTAAGCCATAAGTATATGATAAAATATCAAATCAAATATCATCATCATCATAAATAAAGTATCAACAACATTGTGGCTTCTCTATTTCTTTGAGTCGCGATAATTCTTCTTCCACATCGATAACAGGTATTACTACTCTTCGTTTTCTTGTCTCGGATCACAGATTCAGACATATTCTTCTTTTTCTTCTACGCTCAGCTTTTTATCCGTTAATTGCCGTCGTTTAAATTAAGCGTTACCAATTTTATACGAATTCCATTCAAACAAGCGTCAAATGCGTTCAACTAATCATAGGCAATAGTAAACAAGCGCTACTAATGACAGAATAATATCCTTACTGAATTCAATCAACACTTTTTGCTAACCGCTCAAAGTTTATGTCAATTCCTATTCAATGTAATCTATGCAAGCGATAAACTAATTGAATAACACGGTGCGAATCGAATTAAAGTGATTAAGCATCATTAAATGGTCCCTTACAGTGCGTTTGGATGCTAAAATCGACAAAATAACCTAAGTATATGATAAAATCCTCATCCAAACACACTCTAAGGGACCATTTAACTAATTAAGCCATAAGTATATGATAAAATATCAAATCAAATATCATCATCATCATAAATAAAGTATCAACAACATTGTGGCTTCTCTATTTCTTTGAGTCGCGATAATTCTTCTTCCACATCGATAACAGGTATTACTACTCTTCGTTTTCTTGTCTCGGATCACAGATTCAGACATATTCTTCTTTTTCTTCTACGCTCAGCTTTTTATCCGTTAATTGCCGTCGTTTAAATTAAGCGTTACCAATTTTATACGAATTCCATTCAAACAAGCGTCAAATGCGTTCAACTAATCATAGGCAATAGTAAACAAGCGCTACTAATGACAGAATAATATCCTTACTGAATTCAATCAACACTTTTTGCTAAGCGCTCAAAGTTTATGTCAATTCCTATTCAATGTAATCTATGCAAGCGATAAACTAATTGAATAACACGGTGCGAATCGAATTAAAGTGATTAAGCATCATTAAATGGTCCCTTACAGTGCGTTTGGATGCTAAAATCGACAAAATAACCTAAGTATATGATAAAATCCTCATCCAAACACACTCTAAGGGACCATTTAACTAATTAAGCCATAAGTATATGATAAAATATCAAATCAAATATCATCATCATCATAAATAAAGTATCAACAACATTGTGGCTTCTCTATTTCTTTGAGTCGCGATAATTCTTCTTCCACATCGATAACAGGTATTACTACTCTTCATTTTCTTGTCTCGGATCACAGATTCAGACATATTCTTCTTTTTCTTCTACGCTCAGCTTTTTATCCGTTAATTGCCGTCGTTTAAATTAGGGTTTCTCATCTTTTTTCATTTTGCCGTTCAATTTGTTAATTGCATCAGATATATATTTATTTATTTAAGATCTGTGAATTTAAGTTGATATTAGGGTTTCTTATATGATTTTTTGGGTTTTCAATTACAGTTGTTGCTTTGTCACAATATGTATAACGGAATAGGGTTACAAACTCCAAGAGGGTCTGGTACCAATGGCTACATTCAGAGCAACAAGTTCTTCGTCAAGCCGAGAACTTCCAAGGTTGCTGAGAATATGAAGGGCTTTGAAGGAGATCAGGGTACTGCTGGTGTTTCCAGAAAGGCTAACAAAGAGATTCTTGAGCATGATCGTAAGCGTCAGATTCAGCTCAAACTTGTTATTCTTGAAGACAAGTTAATTGATCAGGGTTATACTGATGCTGAGATCGCTGAGAAACTCGAGGAGGCTCGCAATAGCTTGGAGGCTGCAGCTGACGAAAATGATTCTAATTTGGACAAGTGAGTTTTTGGATTCTAGATATTTGTGTATGAGTATGACATATGATTCCAATTGATGAATTTGTTGGTTCTGTCATTGCTTTACCAAAATTTTTGAAGTGTATTAATTGTTAATTGGTTTTTGTTGTGCATAGCTTTTTGTTTTTGATTATGGAGAAATTATTTTTATTGGTGTTATTGTTGTTGTAGGAGATTATATATATGATTATAATTATTAATTAAAGTTGAATAGTATGTGATCACGGTCGTTTCGTGGTCAAATAATAATTTAAATAAAAAGTAATACAAGGCAGTTAACCTTGGTCGTCTCCGAAGACTCACAATCGGCTTATCTATATTAGAAACAATTCAAAAACTGTAAATTATGGAGGGGTTTGGTTTGTTAACAGAACGTAAGAAAAATGTGAAATTTAATTGATTTAAAACGATCAATTCATTGGCTTAGGTAACTCGTTCTTGATTCTATCATATGGTTCACAAAGAATAAATTCGTTATATGCTTATGTTCTGGTTGATTTATAAAACCGAATTAAACAAGCGTTACCAATTTTATACGAATTCCATTCAAACAAGCGTCAAATGCGTTCAACTAATCATAGGCAATAGTAAACAAGCGCTACTAATGACAGAATAATATCCTTACTGAATTCAATCAACACTTTTTGCTAAGCGCTCAAAGTTTATGTCAATTCCTATTCAATGTAATCTATGCAAGCGATAAACTAATTGAATAACACGGTGCGAATCGAATTAAAGTGATTAAGCATCATTAAATGGTCCCTTACAGTGCGTTTGGATGCTAAAATCGACAAAATAACCTAAGTATATGATAAAATCCTCATCCAAACACACTCTAAGGGACCATTTAACTAATTAAGCCATAAGTATATGATAAAATATCAAATCAAATATCATCATCATCATAAATAAAGTATCAACAACATTGTGGCTTCTCTATTTCTTTGAGTCGCGATAATTCTTCTTCCACATCGATAACAGGTATTACTACTCTTCGTTTTCTTGTCTCGGATCACAGATTCAGACATATTCTTCTTTTTCTTCTACGCTCAGCTTTTTATCCGTTAATTGCCGTCGTTTAAATTAAGCGTTACCAATTTTATACGAATTCCATTCAAACAAGCGTCAAATGCGTTCAACTAATCATAGGCAATAGTAAACAAGCGCTACTAATGACAGAATAATATCCTTACTGAATTCAATCAACACTTTTTGCTAAGCGCTCAAAGTTTATGTCAATTCCTATTCAATGTAATCTATGCAAGCGATAAACTAATTGAATAACACGGTGCGAATCGAATTAAAGTGATTAAGCATCATTAAATGGTCCCTTACAGTGCGTTTGGATGCTAAAATCGACAAAATAACCTAAGTATATGATAAAATCCTCATCCAAACACACTCTAAGGGACCATTTAACTAATTAAGCCATAAGTATATGATAAAATATCAAATCAAATATCATCATCATCATAAATAAAGTATCAACAACATTGTGGCTTCTCTATTTCTTTGAGTCGCGATAATTCTTCTTCCACATCGATAACAAGTATTACTACTCTTCGTTTTCTTGTCTCGGATCACAGATTCAGACATATTCTTCTTTTTCTTCTACGCTCAGCTTTTTATCCGTTAATTGCCGTCGTTTAAATTAGGGTTTCTCATCTTTTTTCATTTTGCCGTTCAATTTGTTAATTGCATCAGATATATATTTATTTATTTAAGATCTGTGAATTTAAGTTGATATTAGGGTTTCTTATATGATTTTTTGGGTTTTCAATTACAGTTGTTGCTTTGTCACAATATGTATAACGGAATAGGGTTACAAACTCCAAGAGGGTCTGGTACCAATGGCTACATTCAGAGCAACAAGTTCTTCGTCAAGCCGAGAACTTCCAAGGTTGCTGAGAATATGAAGGGCTTTGAAGGAGATCAGGGTACTGCTGGTGTTTCCAGAAAGGCTAACAAAGAGATTCTTGAGCATGATCGTAAGCGTCAGATTCAGCTCAAACTTGTTATTCTTGAAGACAAGTTAATTGATCAGGGTTATACTGATGCTGAGATCGCTGAGAAACTCGAGGAGGCTCGCAATAGCTTGGAGGCTGCAGCTGACGAAAATGATTCTAATATGGACAAGTGAGTTTTTGGATTCTAGATATTTGTGTATGAGTATGACATATGATTCCAATTGATGAATTTGTTGGTTCTGTCATTGCTTTACCAAAATTTTTGAAGTGTATTAATTGTTAATTGGTTTTTGTTGTGCATAGCTTTTTGTTTTTGATTATGGAGAAATTATTTTTATTGGTGTTATTGTTGTTGTAGGAGATTATATATATGATTATAATTATTAATTAAAGTTGAATAGTATGTGATCACGGTCGTTTCGTGGTCAAATAATAATTTAAATAAAAAGTAATACAAGGCAGTTAACCTTGGTCGTCTCCGAAGACTCACAATCGGCTTATCTATATTAGAAACAATTCAAAAACTGTAAATTATGGAGGGGTTTGGTTTGTTAACAGAACGTAAGAAAAATGTGAAATTTAATTGATTTAAAACGATCAATTCATTGGCTTAGGTAACTCGTTCTTGATTCTATCATATGGTTCACAAAGAATAAATTCGTTATATGCTTATGTTCTGGTTGATTTATAAAACCGAATTAAACAAGCGTTACCAATTTTATACGAATTCCATTCAAACAAGCGTCAAATGCGTTCAACTAATCATAGGCAATAGTAAACAAGCGCTACTAATGACAGAATAATATCCTTACTGAATTCAATCAACACTTTTTGCTAAGCGCTCAAAGTTTATGTCAATTCCTATTCAACGTAATCTATGCAAGCGATAAACTAATTGAATAACACGGTGCGAATCGAATTAAAGTGATTAAGCATCATTAAATGGTCCCTTACAGTGCGTTTGGATGCTAAAATCGACAAAATAACCTAAGTATATGATAAAATCCTCATCCAAACACACTCTAAGGGACCATTTAACTAATTAAGCCATAAGTATATGATAAAATATCAAATCAAATATCATCATCATCATAAATAAAGTATCAACAACATTGTGGCTTCTCTATTTCTTTGAGTCGCGATAATTCTTCTTCCACATCGATAACAGGTATTACTACTCTTCGTTTTCTTGTCTCGGATCACAGATTCAGACATATTCTTCTTTTTCTTCTACGCTCAGCTTTTTATCCGTTAATTGCCGTCGTTTAAATTAAGCGTTACCAATTTTATACGAATTCCATTCAAACAAGCGTCAAATGCGTTCAACTAATCATAGGCAATAGTAAACAAGCGCTACTAATGACAGAATAATATCCTTACTGAATTCAATCAACACTTTTTGCTAAGCGCTCAAAGTTTATGTCAATTCCTATTCAATGTAATCTATGCAAGCGATAAACTAATTGAATAACACGGTGCGAATCGAATTAAAGTGATTAAGCATCATTAAATGGTCCCTTACAGTGCGTTTGGATGCTAAAATCGACAAAATAACCTAAGTATATGATAAAATCCTCATCCAAACACACTCTAAGGGACCATTTAACTAATTAAGCCATAAGTATATGATAAAATATCAAATCAAATATCATCATCATCATCATAAATAAAGTATCAACAACATTGTGGCTTCTCTATTTCTTTGAGTCGCGATAATTCTTCTTCCACATCGATAACAGGTATTACTACTCTTCGTTTTCTTGTCTCGGATCACAGATTCAGACATATTCTTCTTTTTCTTCTACGCTCAGCTTTTTATCCGTTAATTGCCGTCGTTTAAATTAAGCGTTACCAATTTTATACGAATTCCATTCAAACAAGCGTCAAATGCGTTCAACTAATCATAGGCAATAGTAAACAAGCGCTACTAATGACAGAATAATATCCTTACTGAATTCAATCAACACTTTTTGCTAACCGCTCAAAGTTTATGTCAATTCCTATTCAATGTAATCTATGCAAGCGATAAACTAATTGAATAACACGGTGCGAATCGAATTAAAGTGATTAAGCATCATTAAATGGTCCCTTACAGTGCGTTTGGATGCTAAAATCGACAAAATAACCTAAGTATATGATAAAATCCTCATCCAAACACACTCTAAGGGACCATTTAACTAATTAAGCCATAAGTATATGATAAAATATCAAATCAAATATCATCATCATCATAAATAAAGTATCAACAACATTGTGGCTTCTCTATTTCTTTGAGTCGCGATAATTCTTCTTCCACATCGATAACAGGTATTACTACTCTTCGTTTTCTTGTCTCGGATCACAGATTCAGACATATTCTTCTTTTTCTTCTACGCTCAGCTTTTTATCCGTTAATTGCCGTCGTTTAAATTAAGCGTTACCAATTTTATACGAATTCCATTCAAACAAGCGTCAAATGCGTTCAACTAATCATAGGCAATAGTAAACAAGCGCTACTAATGACAGAATAATATCCTTACTGAATTCAATCAACACTTTTTGCTAAGCGCTCAAAGTTTATGTCAATTCCTATTCAATGTAATCTATGCAAGCGATAAACTAATTGAATAACACGGTGCGAATCGAATTAAAGTGATTAAGCATCATTAAATGGTCCCTTACAGTGCGTTTGGATGCTAAAATCGACAAAATAACCTAAGTATATGATAAAATCCTCATCCAAACACACTCTAAGGGACCATTTAACTAATTAAGCCATAAGTATATGATAAAATATCAAATCAAATATCATCATCATCATAAATAAAGTATCAACAACATTGTGGCTTCTCTATTTCTTTGAGTCGCGATAATTCTTCTTCCACATCGATAACAGGTATTACTACTCTTCATTTTCTTGTCTCGGATCACAGATTTAGACATATTCTTCTTTTTCTTCTACGCTCAGCTTTTTATCCGTTAATTGCCGTCGTTTAAATTAGGGTTTCTCATCTTTTTTCATTTTGCCGTTCAATTTGTTAATTGCATCAGATATATATTTATTTATTTAAGATCTGTGAATTTAAGTTGATATTAGGGTTTCTTATATGATTTTTTGGGTTTTCAATTACAGTTGTTGCTTTGTCACAATATGTATAACGGAATAGGGTTACAAACTCCAAGAGGGTCTGGTACCAATGGCTACATTCAGAGCAACAAGTTCTTCGTCAAGCCGAGAACTTCCAAGGTTGCTGAGAATATGAAGGGCTTTGAAGGAGATCAGGGTACTGCTGGTGTTTCCAGAAAGGCTAACAAAGAGATTCTTGAGCATGATCGTAAGCGTCAGATTCAGCTCAAACTTGTTATTCTTGAAGACAAGTTAATTGATCAGGGTTATACTGATGCTGAGATCGCTGAGAAACTCGAGGAGGCTCGCAATAGCTTGGAGGCTGCAGCTGACGAAAATGATTCTAATTTGGACAAGTGAGTTTTTGGATTCTAGATATTTGTGTATGAGTATGACATATGATTCCAATTGATGAATTTGTTGGTTCTGTCATTGCTTTACCAAAATTTTTGAAGTGTATTAATTGTTAATTGGTTTTTGTTGTGCATAGCTTTTTGTTTTTGATTATGGAGAAATTATTTTTATTGGTGTTATTGTTGTTGTAGGAGATTATATATATGATTATAATTATTAATTAAAGTTGAATAGTATGTGATCACGGTCGTTTCGTGGTCAAATAATAATTTAAATAAAAAGTAATACAAGGCAGTTAACCTTGGTCGTCTCCGAAGACTCACAATCGGCTTATCTATATTAGAAACAATTCAAAAACTGTAAATTATGGAGGGGTTTGGTTTGTTAACAGAACGTAAGAAAAATGTGAAATTTAATTGATTTAAAACGATCAATTCATTGGCTTAGGTAACTCGTTCTTGATTCTATCATATGGTTCACAAAGAATAAATTCGTTATATGCTTATGTTCTGGTTGATTTATAAAACCGAATTAAACAAGCGTTACCAATTTTATACGAATTCCATTCAAACAAGCGTCAAATGCGTTCAACTAATCATAGGCAATAGTAAACAAGCGCTACTAATGACAGAATAATATCCTTACTGAATTCAATCAACACTTTTTGCTAAGCGCTCAAAGTTTATGTCAATTCCTATTCAATGTAATCTATGCAAGCGATAAACTAATTGAATAACACGGTGCGAATCGAATTAAAGTGATTAAGCATCATTAAATGGTCCCTTACAGTGCGTTTGGATGCTAAAATCGACAAAATAACCTAAGTATATGATAAAATCCTCATCCAAACACACTCTAAGGGACCATTTAACTAATTAAGCCATAAGTATATGATAAAATATCAAATCAAATATCATCATCATCATAAATAAAGTATCAACAACATTGTGGCTTCTCTATTTCTTTGAGTCGCGATAATTCTTCTTCCACATCGATAACAGGTATTACTACTCTTCGTTTTCTTGTCTCGGATCACAGATTCAGACATATTCTTCTTTTTCTTCTACGCTCAGCTTTTTATCCGTTAATTGCCGTCGTTTAAATTAAGCGTTACCAATTTTATACGAATTCCATTCAAACAAGCGTCAAATGCGTTCAACTAATCATAGGCAATAGTAAACAAGCGCTACTAATGACAGAATAATATCCTTACTGAATTCAATCAACACTTTTTGCTAAGCGCTCAAAGTTTATGTCAATTCCTATTCAATGTAATCTATGCAAGCGATAAACTAATTGAATAACACGGTGCGAATCGAATTAAAGTGATTAAGCATCATTAAATGGTCCCTTACAGTGCGTTTGGATGCTAAAATCGACAAAATAACCTAAGTATATGATAAAATCCTCATCCAAACACACTCTAAGGGACCATTTAACTAATTAAGCCATAAGTATATGATAAAATATCAAATCAAATATCATCATCATCATAAATAAAGTATCAACAACATTGTGGCTTCTCTATTTCTTTGAGTCGCGATAATTCTTCTTCCACATCGATAACAGGTATTACTACTCTTCGTTTTCTTGTCTCGGATCACAGATTCAGACATATTCTTCTTTTTCTTCTACGCTCAGCTTTTTATCCGTTAATTGCCGTCGTTTAAATTAAGCGTTACCAATTTTATACGAATTCCATTCAAACAAGCGTCAAATGCGTTCAACTAATCATAGGCAATAGTAAACAAGCGCTACTAATGACAGAATAATATCCTTACTGAATTCAATCAACACTTTTTGCTAACCGCTCAAAGTTTATGTCAATTCCTATTCAATGTAATCTATGCAAGCGATAAACTAATTGAATAACACGGTGCGAATCGAATTAAAGTGATTAAGCATCATTAAATGGTCCCTTACAGTGCGTTTGGATGCTAAAATCGACAAAATAACCTAAGTATATGATAAAATCCTCATCCAAACACACTCTAAGGGACCATTTAACTAATTAAGCCATAAGTATATGATAAAATATCAAATCAAATATCATCATCATCATAAATAAAGTATCAACAACATTGTGGCTTCTCTATTTCTTTGAGTCGCGATAATTCTTCTTCCACATCGATAACAGGTATTACTACTCTTCGTTTTCTTGTCTCGGATCACAGATTCAGACATATTCTTCTTTTTCTTCTACGCTCAGCTTTTTATCCGTTAATTGCCGTCGTTTAAATTAAGCGTTACCAATTTTATACGAATTCCATTCAAACAAGCGTCAAATGCGTTCAACTAATCATAGGCAATAGTAAACAAGCGCTACTAATGACAGAATAATATCCTTACTGAATTCAATCAACACTTTTTGCTAACCGCTCAAAGTTTATGTCAATTCCTATTCAATGTAATCTATGCAAGCGATAAACTAATTGAATAACACGGTGCGAATCGAATTAAAGTGATTAAGCATCATTAAATGGTCCCTTACAGTGCGTTTGGATGCTAAAATCGACAAAATAACCTAAGTATATGATAAAATCCTCATCCAAACACACTCTAAGGGACCATTTAACTAATTAAGCCATAAGTATATGATAAAATATCAAATCAAATATCATCATCATCATAAATAAAGTATCAACAACATTGTGGCTTCTCTATTTCTTTGAGTCGCGATAATTCTTCTTCCACATCGATAACAGGTATTACTACTCTTCATTTTCTTGTCTCGGATCACAGATTCAGACATATTCTTCTTTTTCTTCTACGCTCAGCTTTTTATCCGTTAATTGCCGTCGTTTAAATTAGGGTTTCTCATCTTTTTTCATTTTGCCGTTCAATTTGTTAATTGCATCAGATATATATTTATTTATTTAAGATCTGTGAATTTAAGTTGATATTAGGGTTTCTTATATGATTTTTTGGGTTTTCAATTACAGTTGTTGCTTTGTCACAATATGTATAACGGAATAGGGTTACAAACTCCAAGAGGGTCTGGTACCAATGGCTACATTCAGAGCAACAAGTTCTTCGTCAAGCCGAGAACTTCCAAGGTTGCTGAGAATATGAAGGGCTTTGAAGGAGATCAGGGTACTGCTGGTGTTTCCAGAAAGGCTAACAAAGAGATTCTTGAGCATGATCGTAAGCGTCAGATTCAGCTCAAACTTGTTATTCTTGAAGACAAGTTAATTGATCAGGGTTATACTGATGCTGAGATCGCTGAGAAACTCGAGGAGGCTCGCAATAGCTTGGAGGCTGCAGCTGACGAAAATGATTCTAATTTGGACAAGTGAGTTTTTGGATTCTAGATATTTGTGTATGAGTATGACATATGATTCCAATTGATGAATTTGTTGGTTCTGTCATTGCTTTACCAAAATTTTTGAAGTGTATTAATTGTTAATTGGTTTTTGTTGTGCATAGCTTTTTGTTTTTGATTATGGAGAAATTATTTTTATTGGTGTTATTGTTGTTGTAGGAGATTATATATATGATTATAATTATTAATTAAAGTTGAATAGTATGTGATCACGGTCGTTTCGTGGTCAAATAATAATTTAAATAAAAAGTAATACAAGGCAGTTAACCTTGGTCGTCTCCGAAGACTCACAATCGGCTTATCTATATTAGAAACAATTCAAAAACTGTAAATTATGGAGGGGTTTGGTTTGTTAACAGAACGTAAGAAAAATGTGAAATTTAATTGATTTAAAACGATCAATTCATTGGCTTAGGTAACTCGTTCTTGATTCTATCATATGGTTCACAAAGAATAAATTCGTTATATGCTTATGTTCTGGTTGATTTATAAAACCGAATTAAACAAGCGTTACCAATTTTATACGAATTCCATTCAAACAAGCGTCAAATGCGTTCAACTAATCATAGGCAATAGTAAACAAGCGCTACTAATGACAGAATAATATCCTTACTGAATTCAATCAACACTTTTTGCTAACCGCTCAAAGTTTATGTCAATTCCTATTCAATGTAATCTATGCAAGCGATAAACTAATTGAATAACACGGTGCGAATCGAATTAAAGTGATTAAGCATCATTAAATGGTCCCTTACAGTGCGTTTGGATGCTAAAATCGACAAAATAACCTAAGTATATGATAAAATCCTCATCCAAACACACTCTAAGGGACCATTTAACTAATTAAGCCATAAGTATATGATAAAATATCAAATCAAATATCATCATCATCATAAATAAAGTATCAACAACATTGTGGCTTCTCTATTTCTTTGAGTCGCGATAATTCTTCTTCCACATCGATAACAGGTATTACTACTCTTCGTTTTCTTGTCTCGGATCACAGATTCAGACATATTCTTCTTTTTCTTCTACGCTCAGCTTTTTATCCGTTAATTGCCGTCGTTTAAATTAAGCGTTACCAATTTTATACGAATTCCATTCAAACAAGCGTCAAATGCGTTCAACTAATCATAGGCAATAGTAAACAAGCGCTACTAATGACAGAATAATATCCTTACTGAATTCAATCAACACTTTTTGCTAACCGCTCAAAGTTTATGTCAATTCCTATTCAATGTAATCTATGCAAGCGATAAACTAATTGAATAACACGGTGCGAATCGAATTAAAGTGATTAAGCATCATTAAATGGTCCCTTACAGTGCGTTTGGATGCTAAAATCGACAAAATAACCTAAGTATATGATAAAATCCTCATCCAAACACACTCTAAGGGACCATTTAACTAATTAAGCCATAAGTATATGATAAAATATCAAATCAAATATCATCATCATCATAAATAAAGTATCAACAACATTGTGGCTTCTCTATTTCTTTGAGTCGCGATAATTCTTCTTCCACATCGATAACAGGTATTACTACTCTTCGTTTTCTTGTCTCGGATCACAGATTCAGACATATTCTTCTTTTTCTTCTACGCTCAGCTTTTTATCCGTTAATTGCCGTCGTTTAAATTAAGCGTTACCAATTTTATACGAATTCCATTCAAACAAGCGTCAAATGCGTTCAACTAATCATAGGCAATAGTAAACAAGCGCTACTAATGACAGAATAATATCCTTACTGAATTCAATCAACACTTTTTGCTAAGCGCTCAAAGTTTATGTCAATTCCTATTCAACGTAATCTATGCAAGCGATAAACTAATTGAATAACACGGTGCGAATCGAATTAAAGTGATTAAGCATCATTAAATGGTCCCTTACAGTGCGTTTGGATGCTAAAATCGACAAAATAACCTAAGTATATGATAAAATCCTCATCCAAACACACTCTAAGGGACCATTTAACTAATTAAGCCATAAGTATATGATAAAATATCAAATCAAATATCATCATCATCATAAATAAAGTATCAACAACATTGTGGCTTCTCTATTTCTTTGAGTCGCGATAATTCTTCTTCCACATCGATAACAGGTATTACTACTCTTCATTTTCTTGTCTCGGATCACAGATTCAGACATATTCTTCTTTTTCTTCTACGCTCAGCTTTTTATCCGTTAATTGCCGTCGTTTAAATTAGGGTTTCTCATCTTTTTTCATTTTGCCGTTCAATTTGTTAATTGCATCAGATATATATTTATTTATTTAAGATCTGTGAATTTAAGTTGATATTAGGGTTTCTTATATGATTTTTTGGGTTTTCAATTACAGTTGTTGCTTTGTCACAATATGTATAACGGAATAGGGTTACAAACTCCAAGAGGGTCTGGTACCAATGGCTACATTCAGAGCAACAAGTTCTTCGTCAAGCCGAGAACTTCCAAGGTTGCTGAGAATATGAAGGGCTTTGAAGGAGATCAGGGTACTGCTGGTGTTTCCAGAAAGGCTAACAAAGAGATTCTTGAGCATGATCGTAAGCGTCAGATTCAGCTCAAACTTGTTATTCTTGAAGACAAGTTAATTGATCAGGGTTATACTGATGCTGAGATCGCTGAGAAACTCGAGGAGGCTCGCAATAGCTTGGAGGCTGCAGCTGACGAAAATGATTCTAATTTGGACAAGTGAGTTTTTGGATTCTAGATATTTGTGTATGAGTATGACATATGATTCCAATTGATGAATTTGTTGGTTCTGTCATTGCTTTACCAAAATTTTTGAAGTGTATTAATTGTTAATTGGTTTTTGTTGTGCATAGCTTTTTGTTTTTGATTATGGAGAAATTATTTTTATTGGTGTTATTGTTGTTGTAGGAGATTATATATATGATTATAATTATTAATTAAAGTTGAATAGTATGTGATCACGGTCGTTTCGTGGTCAAATAATAATTTAAATAAAAAGTAATACAAGGCAGTTAACCTTGGTCGTCTCCGAAAACTCACAATCGGCTTATCTATATTAGAAACAATTCAAAAACTGTAAATTATGGAGGGGTTTGGTTTGTTAACAGAACGTAAGAAAAATGTGAAATTTAATTGATTTAAAACGATCAATTCATTGGCTTAGGTAACTCGTTCTTGATTCTATCATATGGTTCACAAAGAATAAATTCGTTATATGCTTATGTTCTGGTTGATTTATAAAACCGAATTAAACAAGCGTTACCAATTTTATACGAATTCCATTCAAACAAGCGTCAAATGCGTTCAACTAATCATAGGCAATAGTAAACAAGCGCTACTAATGACAGAATAATATCCTTACTGAATTCAATCAACACTTTTTGCTAAGCGCTCAAAGTTTATGTCAATTCCTATTCAATGTAATCTATGCAAGCGATAAACTAATTGAATAACACGGTGCGAATCGAATTAAAGTGATTAAGCATCATTAAATGGTCCCTTACAGTGCGTTTGGATGCTAAAATCGACAAAATAACCTAAGTATATGATAAAATCCTCATCCAAACACACTCTAAGGGACCATTTAACTAATTAAGCCATAAGTATATGATAAAATATCAAATCAAATATCATCATCATCATAAATAAAGTATCAACAACATTGTGGCTTCTCTATTTCTTTGAGTCGCGATAATTCTTCTTCCACATCGATAACAGGTATTACTACTCTTCGTTTTCTTGTCTCGGATCACAGATTCAGACATATTCTTCTTTTTCTTCTACGCTCAGCTTTTTATCCGTTAATTGCCGTCGTTTAAATTAAGCGTTACCAATTTTATACGAATTCCATTCAAACAAGCGTCAAATGCGTTCAACTAATCATAGGCAATAGTAAACAAGCGCTACTAATGACAGAATAATATCCTTACTGAATTCAATCAACACTTTTTGCTAACCGCTCAAAGTTTATGTCAATTCCTATTCAATGTAATCTATGCAAGCGATAAACTAATTGAATAACACGGTGCGAATCGAATTAAAGTGATTAAGCATCATTAAATGGTCCCTTACAGTGCGTTTGGATGCTAAAATCGACAAAATAACCTAAGTATATGATAAAATCCTCATCCAAACACACTCTAAGGGACCATTTAACTAATTAAGCCATAAGTATATGATAAAATATCAAATCAAATATCATCATCATCATAAATAAAGTATCAACAACATTGTGGCTTCTCTATTTCTTTGAGTCGCGATAATTCTTCTTCCACATCGATAACAGGTATTACTACTCTTCGTTTTCTTGTCTCGGATCACAGATTCAGACATATTCTTCTTTTTCTTCTACGCTCAGCTTTTTATCCGTTAATTGCCGTCGTTTAAATTAAGCGTTACCAATTTTATACGAATTCCATTCAAACAAGCGTCAAATGCGTTCAACTAATCATAGGCAATAGTAAACAAGCGCTACTAATGACAGAATAATATCCTTACTGAATTCAATCAACACTTTTTGCTAAGCGCTCAAAGTTTATGTCAATTCCTATTCAATGTAATCTATGCAAGCGATAAACTAATTGAATAACACGGTGTGAATCGAATTAAAGTGATTAAGCATCATTAAATGGTCCCTTACAGTGCGTTTGGATGCTAAAATCGACAAAATAACCTAAGTATATGATAAAATCCTCATCCAAACACACTCTAAGGGACCATTTAACTAATTAAGCCATAAGTATATGATAAAATATCAAATCAAATATCATCATCATCATAAATAAAGTATCAACAACATTGTGGCTTCTCTATTTCTTTGAGTCGCGATAATTCTTCTTCCACATCGATAACAGGTATTACTACTCTTCGTTTTCTTGTCTCGGATCACAGATTCAGACATATTCTTCTTTTTCTTCTACGCTCAGCTTTTTATCCGTTAATTGCCGTCGTTTAAATTAGGGTTTCTCATCTTTTTTCATTTTGCCGTTCAATTTGTTAATTGCATCAGATATATATTTATTTATTTAAGATCTGTGAATTTAAGTTGATATTAGGGTTTCTTATATGATTTTTTGGGTTTTCAATTACAGTTGTTGCTTTGTCACAATATGTATAACGGAATAGGGTTACAAACTCCAAGAGGGTCTGGTACCAATGGCTACATTCAGAGCAACAAGTTCTTCGTCAAGCCGAGAACTTCCAAGGTTGCTGAGAATATGAAGGGCTTTGAAGGAGATCAGGGTACTGCTGGTGTTTCCAGAAAGGCTAACAAAGAGATTCTTGAGCATGATCGTAAGCGTCAGATTCAGCTCAAACTTGTTATTCTTGAAGACAAGTTAATTGATCAGGGTTATACTGATGCTGAGATCGCTGAGAAACTCGAGGAGGCTCGCAATAGCTTAGAGGCTGCAGCTGACGAAAATGATTCTAATTTGGACAAGTGAGTTTTTGGATTCTAGATATTTGTGTATGAGTATGACATATGATTCCAATTGATGAATTTGTTGGTTCTGTCATTGCTTTACCAAATTTTTTGAAGTGTATTAATTGTTAATTGATTTTTGTTGTGCATAGCTTTTTGTTTTTGATTATGGAGAAATTATTTTTATTGGTGTTATTGTTGTTGTAGGAGATTATATATATGATTATAATTATTAATTAAAGTTGAATATGTTGGAACAAAATTGATTTAAAAATGTTTGCCCCTTAATCTATAAAGGTTTTGATGATAACAAAGTATTAATTAACAATTGGAAGGACTAAAAATTTATTTTAAGTGCGCAGATATAAGCATCATATAAGCTCTGAGTGAAGCTCAGAGGATGTGAATTCAGAAGTTCACAAGCGCTCAGAAGATGTTGGACTTCAGAAGATACAACCTTCAGATGATGAAGTCTTCAGAACTTCTTGAGTGACTAAAGCTTCATCAACCTCTGAAGATCTTTTGGATATCTGTGAAGATTCCCTTTGCAAGTCAACTCTTCTACCAATGAAGAAAAGGACCTTTCAAGCCTGATCAGTTCAGCTACTCTTGTTTTGTCTGTCCTCTTTTGAGAACGTGGGTCTTCAGACTTGTTAGCTGAATAAGGAAAGTCTTCTCTGCTGTAGTCAAAGTACCTGAAACTCTTTCTTAGTTTTGGATACAACCAAACTACATCAAGACAGACTGCTTGAAGACAAAAGATTATCAACTCCAACGGTTCTTTTTACAACGACTCTTTTCTAGTGGTATATATACTAGAAGAATCAGCTACATCAATATACATTATTAAGGATTGAACGTGCGCTGAACAAACTCTGAACTTTGTAATATACAAGCTCTGAACCGCTGTTAAGTGCTTTTGCACTTTAGTCAAATACTCTGTACTATTTTGTATTTGTTCTCTTTAGGTTCATCTAAGAGCATTTGTATATTTTCATATACTTTACTATTACTTGAGGAAACTTAAGCTTGTGTGCTTAAGTGTGAAGTCTTAAGCTTGTGTGCTTAAGCATTGTTGAGAAGTCTCTTGCTTGTGTGCTTGAGCAGGTGTAATCTTGTGTGATTATAGTGAAATCCCTTGGAAGTGCAAGGGGACTGGACTACTCTCGTTTTGTGAGAGGAACCAGTATAAATTGCTTGTGTGATCTCTCTCTCTCTCTTATTGTGTTATTTATCCGCTGCCGTTGTAGTTAAGTTAAGAACTTGAAAAAGTTTTAAACTTGACTAAAACACAATTCAACCCCCCCCCTTCTTGTGTTTTCACACCTTCAATTGGTATCAGAGCTCTGGTCTGTTACTTTCACTTAACAGTGAGACAGTAAAGATCTTGTGAGAACACTATGTCTGGAGGAGACGATAGTAGTACTAGAACAACCGGTGAAGCCGGTGAGGCCAGTGGAGCTGGTGGTGGTCCTAGAAATGCATTTGGTTTTGACTACTTGAGTAATGAATCACATGAACATAGTGGCAACAGAAAAGCCCCTATATTCAATGGTGATGCATCATTATTTGAGTGGTGGAAGGAAAGACTGTATAGCAATATTACTGCTATTGATCATGAGTTGTGGGATTTGGTTGAGCTGGGAGTAACTTTTGAAAACTTAAATGAACATGGAAGATTGTCCATTGAGCATAGAAAGTTACTCACACCAGCTAACTTAAAGACCTACACTAAGCATCATAGAGTAAAGGACATTGTTGTTGGTGCTATTAGACATGAGGATTATGTCAGAATAGATGTAACACCCCGAACTAACTACCCTTAAAAATGTGATCTTAAAAACTTTTTAAAGATAAGTAGCCGGAGCGCTACGGAAAACATTTTCAAAACGATCGTGCACATGACACGAAACGTCGCAGCGGAAAACATAACATAAAGGATTTTCAAAGCAATGAACAAAATAGTTCAAAAGATAAATCATTTACATAAAACATAAGTTAAGATGTTCGCATCGA
Organism: Trifolium pratense; assembly: GCF_020283565.1. NCBI lineage: Eukaryota > Viridiplantae > Streptophyta > Magnoliopsida > Fabales > Fabaceae > Trifolium > Trifolium pratense. Next base: position 54,757,475 of record NC_060062.1, on the reverse strand, counting down.
TATACGACGGAATACAAACGATCCCCGACTCGATGTTACAACATACCAGAGCACTAATATACATCACAACCAAACTAACTTAACAAAACTATACAAAGGTAGCCTACACTAGCTCCTCACCAAAAGTGCTCCACACCAAAACGATCTACAGCTAAAGCTCGATCGAAACCTCGACCTGAATACCTGAACCCCCAAAGGTCCAGCACATAACAAATAGGTAGAGAGTTAGTAAACATAATCACATACATACGAATATAGAAACGCACCTATATTCAACCTATCACGTATTACTAACTCACACACATGCCTCAATAAGCAATACACCAGATAACATATACTCACAAATACACAACCAGATAGTTTCACGTCATTTCGGACAACACAAAGTACTCACATAACACATAACACATAATTGCACATTTACTCAATGCGACTAATGCCAAACATTCAATGTCATGCCAACCTAGACACGACTAATGCATGTGGTACCATCTTCTTTATCAAGGAACTTACCATTGATATTCTTCTTTATTGGACAAGTCCAATATCCTTCTTTATCAGACAAGTCTGATATCCCTAAATAATGCATGAATTTATGAATGTCATGCATTTACCAAACATATGATAATCACTTAGCACGAAGCTACCGCTCACTACATGGATAACATAATCCATTAAACTTCTTTATCAGACAAACTGATATTCTTCTTTATCGGACAACCCGATATACAAAAAATACATATACTTCTTTGACATTTTATATAAATGCCATCACACAACACAATTATTAAACATATAATAATTCAAAACCAAAACAAAACCATGTTACAAGTGCCTAGATACACTTATAAACATCAACAAAAATTGCTGTCGCAGAGGCCTTCACTAAGCGAGGGCTTAGCGAGACATGGCGAACCTCACCAGGAAGTCACCTGCTCATGGCGAGCATTGGCGAGCTTCAGCGAACATGTTCGCTACAGCGAACTCCTGGTCGCTTAGCGAACTACACCAGAAAAATATCTGTTCTTGAGTTTCAATAAGGCGGTTTAACATTGAATCCAACCAAAAATTCATCTAGACATGTTATAAATTCTTATAAATAGCTATTTCAAGCATATATGGTATCAAGGAACATTAATCATCCCTTCCAAACATCCAAATACATCAAACACTCAAAATCATGTCAATTTCTTGCAAAATAAGCAAAGTTGCATAAACATGCAAAACCATCATCAAACATATACATATTCCCTCCTAGATGTTCATTAAGCATACTAAGATGAAAAGACATGTTTATGATAAAGAAATTTCACCCAAACCCCAAAGAAATTGGATGAGAGAGTTTAGGAATGGAGGCTAGACACCTCCCCTCTCTTGGATCATCCAAGCTTATGCTTAATCACTCTCACCTTGGATTGAATGATAATTCTTGGCCTCTAAATCTCTTCTCCTTGCTCGTGTTCTTCTAGCCAAAACCCTAGCTTAGCTTGTTCTTGCTTCTAAGCTTACAACTTCTAACTTCTCATGAAAAATGAATTGTGATACTATTCCTTAGTTTGACTTGCTACTTATACCACTCTCTATTGGTCATGAACCAAGCCCAATGGCTTAGGCCCATTAAGCTCCTATCACACGCCCAAGCCCACTAACACGACAAAGGTTTCGCTCACAAACTTATGTTCGCGATAAATAATTATACGTCGCGTAAATAAATATTTAACACTAACCCAAAATATATGCAAATATATAAAATATCGATTTACTAAAAATTGGGTCGTTACAACTCTACCCCCATTAAAAGAATTTCGCCCTCGAAATTACCTAAGAGATAAAACAGAGAACGAACCCTCAACGCGGCATCTTTGGTTTCTTGCATACCGGACTCTTGTGACCTTCCTCGCCACAATTGAAACAAAACACTTTCACCCGACAAGCATCGGCCTTGTGCCCAAACTGTCCACAATTGAAACACTTGTCGCTTTTCCTCGGGCAATCATATGACATATGACCCCGCTCTCCACATTTGTAACAACTTCCACTTCCTTGCTTCTTCTTTCCACTTCCATTACCCTTGTTCTCATACGGCTTACCACGATCCAAACCTTTTCCTTTCCTATCATTCAGAACCTTATAGTAGTTGGTCTTGGCTTTGCTATCTTCATCACAAATCCTTGCCTTGGTCATAAGGGTCGGAAAATCCCTGATTTCAGAAAATCCAATCAAAAGCTTGATATCCGGACGAAGTTCACTCTCGAACTTGACACACTTATCCTCTTCGGCTTCCACCGTGTTGTAGTGTGGACTAAACACACACAAAGCTTCAAACTTAGCCGAATACTCGGCGACCGATAAATTTCCTTGCTTGAGCTCCATGAACTCGATCACTTTCTTATTCTTCACATCAGCCGGAAAGTACTTCCTTAAAAATTCCCTTTTGAAAGTTTCCCAAACGATAGCAACACCGTCCACTCCTATCCTGAGTCTCACATTCCTCCACCAAACGATTGCCTCCTCTCTAAGGGCATAAGTTCCCAAAGTAGTCTTGTTCTCCTCAGAACAACCCATTGCTTCAAAGATGATCTCAACCTCATCTAACCACTTGATAGCTCCCTCCGGGTTATAGCCTCCGGTAAACAGAGTCGGTTTATGCGACATAAACCTTTCCAATCTTTTCTCACTATCCCTTCCCGGGTCATTATCCCTTACCACCAATGTAGTCAAAGCAGTCAAAGCTTGTGCAATCTGAGCGTTGGTCCTAGCAGCAGCCATGATTCCTGAACGAATCACAACTCGACGTTAGAATGTATTAACAGTGTACCCAACACATGCTTCATACAAGAGAAAGAAAATCCTAATGGCTCACATGAACCGACCTGCTCTGATACCACTATTGTAACACCCCGAACTAACTACCCTTAAAAACGTGATCTTAAAAACTTTTTAAAGATAAGTAGCCGGAGCGCTACGGAAAACATTTTCAAAACGATCGTGCACATGACACGAAACGTCGCAGCGGAAAACATAACATAAAGGATTTTCAAAGCAATGAACAAAATAGTTCAAAAGATAAATCATTTACATAAAACATAAGTTAAGATGTTCGCATCGATATACGACGGAATACAAACGATCCCCGACTCGATGTTACAACATACCAGAGCACTAATATACATCACAACCAAACTAACTTAACAAAACTATACAAAGGTAGCCTACACTAGCTCCTCACCAAAAGTGCTCCACACCAAAACGATCTACAGCTAAAGCTCGATCGAAACCTCGACCTGAATACCTGAACCCCCAAAGGTCCAGCACATAACAAATAGGTAGAGAGTTAGTAAACATAATCACATACATACGAATATAGAAACGCACCTATATTCAACCTATCACGTATTACTAACTCACACACATGCCTCAATAAGCAATACACCAGATAACATATACTCACAAATACACAACCAGATAGTTTCACGTCATTTCGGACAACACAAAGTACTCACATAACACATAACACATAATTGCACATTTACTCAATGCGACTAATGCCAAACATTCAATGTCATGCCAACCTAGACACGACTAATGCATGTGGTACCATCTTCTTTATCAAGGAACTTACCATTGATATTCTTCTTTATTGGACAAGTCCAATATCCTTCTTTATCAGACAAGTCTGATATCCCTAAATAATGCATGAATTTATGAATGTCATGCATTTACCAAACATATGATAATCACTTAGCACGAAGCTACCGCTCACTACATGGATAACATAATCCATTAAACTTCTTTATCAGACAAACTGATATTCTTCTTTATCGGACAACCCGATATACAAAAAATACATATACTTCTTTGACATTTTATATAAATGCCATCACACAACACAATTATTAAACATATAATAATTCAAAACCAAAACAAAACCATGTTACAAGTGCCTAGATACACTTATAAACATTGAAATTCCTGGCACACAGTGGACAGGTGTTGCTCAAGGTGTAGCAACACTTGTCTGTTGTAGACAGATGTTGTTACCGGTGCGCCAACACTTGTCTATAAACAGAGCAAATAACATAAAACAATACAAACAGTAAAGTAAATAACACACAAGAGTTGTTAACCCAGTTCAGCCTAAAGCCTACTCTGGGGGATACCAATCCAGGAATGAAGTCCACTATCAGCAGTATTACTTCGAAGCTAAACTCACCCGTTTACAACTTCTCACTTAATCACTACCCAATGACCCTTCTACCTAGGAACTCCTAGATATGAGACCCCGTCCCAATTCCCACCTTAGCAACACAGACAGCGCTGCTATTCAATTGCACAAACACAACAGGTGGAGACACACTCCTAAGAAACTAGGATTCACTCTTGCTTAAAAGCTTGCGAGTAAACCACACAACACAATAGAACAATCTCCGTACTTCAAAGCTTAGGAGAAGTTCACACATACAACTCAATAAACTCAGGTCCTAAGCTTGCATCAATGAGACACAAGATAGGCTCACAATTAACACTCTAAAATCCCTAAAACACACGCTTTGTAAGAACACGATTTTAGATGCTTGAAACCATATGCTTGCCTTCGTATTTATAGTAGTAGAACGACTTGGGCTTCAAGAAAAATTAGGGCTTCTAGAATTGCGGCAGCAGTGATATATTTTTGAAAGCAATAGTTATATTTTTGAAACCGCAAAAATATATTTTCCAAAAATATAATTCCTTTGGAAAATAAAACTAGGGTTTAGCTGCCTCATGTAACACATTAAACACGTGCGCCTTCTTCTGTAAGAAACCTTGACATAATTCTTCAAACAGATCTTCAAAAGATTGAGTAGAAAATAATAACATCCAGCTGACGCGCGCAGAACAGAGTCAGGTGTTGTTCCAAAGTGTCACAACATTTGTCACAACACTTGGGGTCAGCACACTTGTCTCAACACTTGGCTAAAATATGTTTTTGCAAAATGTAGCCAATATACAAAAACCCAACAATCTCCCCCTTTGGCAAATTTTGGCTAAAACAATATTAGACCAGTATATTGAGAGATACAGTATTACCTTTCCTTCGAGTCAACATGAACACACAACTAGGAAAGAAAGTAACACATAATTAAAACTACTTCCAAGATGAGATAAGTAGCATCAGAGGTAATGCAACAGCGGAATAAAAACAACTAGCCTCATGGAACAACACAAGGGAGAAATAAACTCCCAATAGTAGATGCTAAGAAGTAGGAGAAATAAACTCCTAATAGTGTAAAGCGCATTTCTTCAACATAAGAACAACAGGGAAAAATAAATTCCCATAAACATCTGAGAAAAAATAAATTCTCAGTCATAATAGATAGTGGACTCAATAGTCAGGTGCCATAACACTTGGCACAACATTTGTCATCAAATACATTCAGGCGATCAAGAGATACTATCACTCACACTCCCCCTGAATTCATGCATACACTCATCAGATAGAGAAAGAATATTCACTACTCCCCCTCAGTACATGCATATTACTCACACTCCCCCTCAATACGAGCATACGAACAATTCATGCAAAAACAGTCAACAGTCTCCAGATGTGAGAACATCTGTCCACACACTTGGCACACACACACACTACTCCCCCTTTTTAGCCACAATTTAGACAAACATCATGAATAGGGAATCATAGTGTACCAGAGCATAGAGAATATCAGTGTGCAGTTATTACAGACCATAGAGCACACACAGGTGCTAGAAATTCAGGGCCTTGCCCAAAAAGAACATCAAAGAAACACCAAAAGTACATCAGAAAAAAAATAAGAAAAACATCAGAAATTATATTGAAGAACTTTCATCAGAGTCCTCCATCACATCCTCAGAGCCATCCTCAGACTCACTAGCCTCTTTTCCTTCTTGTCCATCTGGCTCACCCTCAGCCATTTCAGCAGCTTCCTCAGCCTTGAGTGCCTCAATCACACGGTCTATTTTCAGCTTCCTGGCCTCAAGAGCTCTGCTGGTCTCAGTCAAGTCTGCAATCATTTGCTTCCTAGAGAGTACACCAGCCTGGACAGATGTGCCAACACCTGCTGCAGCATTTGTCCCATCCAACAGCCTCTGCTCAATCACCAACACCCCTTTCCTTTTACAAGGAACATCAGAACTTCTCAAAATATCTGAGTGTTGTTCAAGTATAATATTGCATAGCAGAGTGGGAAAAGCAACAGGTTTCTCAACAGCATATGTTAAAGCATGACTCAAAGTTTCTTGAAAGACATAAGCTCCATAGTCAAAATTGGCCTTGGTACCCACAGCATAGATAAACTTTCCCAATCCCCTTGCAATGTCACCTGAGTGGGTGGTAGGTACCCAATTATGGGCAGCAATCCTATTTAAAACAGCATAGAATGGTGAGAGGGAAGTTGCAGACAACTTTGCCTTGCTTGGCCACACTTTAATTTTTCCACCAGTGAGGACCTTGCAGATTTCATTATCTGTGGCTTTTAGAGGAGCCACTTCATCAGAACTTCTTTGGAGATATTGGTTTATCACAATAGGTGAGAATTTCACACACTTCCCACGAACAAACACTTGCCTGTATTCAGGACTTGCTGGATCATTACAGTCTGAAGCCACATTAATCAAAAATTCCTTGACAAGTCTGTCATAGCACTTGTCCAGACCAACAACAGTTTTCATCAAACCAGCATACTCAAGAGCTTCAACAAGACTTGGACATTCAAGAATATCATTCTTCAAATTCCTTTCTAGAGCTAACCTCCTATGATACACAAATTTCCATCTTGCAGATCCATTCTCCAGATGGAATGAGACATTATCTAAAGGAGCATAGGGAACAGTTTGAGGAACCTTCTTCCTTCCTATACTCTTTCTAGATGTGCTGCCAGATGCAGCAACATCTGTCTCAGGTTCAAAATCAGAATCACTTGTTGGAGGAGCTTTTCTTTTCTTGGTCTCTGACCTAGGGATCACTTTACTGACAGGTTTTGGAGGTCCATACACAGGCTTTTTACCAGTAGCCTTTCCAGCCTTAGAGGGTTTTGGTGTTTGGACAGGTGTACTAGCAGTCTCTACACCTTTATTAACCCTACTTCTAGTCCTCCTAGCCACACTAGCCTCAGAGTTTGTAGGGACAGCCTTCTCACTAACAGTAGTTTCATTTTCATTAACAATTATTACCTCAGGAGCTTCATTCACAACTTTATCAGAAACAGCTTCTTTATTAGTATCCTTAGGTGGGGGACTCTCATCAGACTCAGAATAGTCCACCAGATTTTCTTGTGCCAAAGATGTGGGAACATCTGGCACCACATTTGGCGCAGCGCCATGTGTTGCAACATTTGGCGCAACATGAGTCTCAGGAGCAGTTTTCTGGAGAGACTCATCAGCAACAGCCTCATTGGTCTCAGTGGAAGCACCAATATTAGCATCAACAACAGTAGAGGGGTTAGGAACAGTTTTCCCCAATTTTTCAGATATAGCAGGGTCCTCTAAACCTAGGTTTTCAACGGAATTTGGAATATCAGAGTTTTGATTAAGTGAGTTCTTACCAGATGTGTCAACATCGTCCTCTGTAGTATCAACGACAGGAGTAGGAACATCTTTTGATGGCAGAGGATCAACATGCAGTTCAGACATTGTAAAAGACCTTCTCGATTCAGTTCGCGATTTCTTGCTCTTCTTCTTCGTTTTCTTAATTGAAGAGGAGGGAGATGAAGGATTTATGCTCGTTCGTGATGATTTTTCCTTCTTCGCAACTGATTTTCTCCTCATAGTTGGACTTATGGAAGGTATGGTGGTGAGAGGAACAGCATCGATTACCACCTTTTGTAGTGATGGAGTAGCATCTGACTTTGTTGGTGAAGATTTGGTAGAGTTAGACATGATTTGGAATTGGAGTTTTCTGAGAAGAGGAGAAGTCAGAGAAATGTTGATGAGGAAGATAGAGAGTTTTTGATCGTGAGAGAGAGAATAGTTGAAAAATAATGATTGTGGTTGATGGAGGTTGTGGGAAGTTGAATGAGAACTTCCTTGATTAGCGTGTAACTTAAAGTAATGAGAGGTAGTTACACGCATTGCATGCTGTAACTGCTATTTGTCTTCAAAAAGGCAAATTCCAAGTTTGCCTCTTAAATTTTCAAATTGACTTGCATCCAACGCTTTAGTAAAAATGTCTGCTAACTGTTCTTCAGATGCAATGTGCTCAAGTGTAACAATTTTTTCTTCTACAAGCTCTCTAATAAAATGATGACGTATGTCAATGTGCTTAGTCCTACTATGTTGAATAGGATTTTTAGAAATGTTTATAGCACTAAGATTGTCACAGTAAAGTGTCATGACATCTTGCTCCACACTATACTCTTTCAACATTTGTCTCATCCATAACAATTGAGAGCAACTACTCCCAGCTGCTATATATTCTGCCTCAGCTGTTGATAGAGACACGCTATTTTGCTTCTTACTAAACCAAGATACTAGATTGTTTCCCAAGAAGAAACATGCACCAGAGGTGCTCTTTCTATCATCAGCACTTCCAGCCCAATCTGCATCACAATATCCAATTAAGGTAGAATCATTACCATGAGAGTATAGAATTCCATAGCCACATGTGCCATTGACATATTTGAAGATCCTCTTTACTTGAGTCAGATGACTCATCTTGGGTTCAGATTGGTATCTAGCACAAACTCCAACTGCAAACATGATATCAGGCCTGCTAGCTGTGAGATATAGTAAGCTCCCAATCATACTTCTATAGAGACTTTGATCCACATCAACCCCTTTCTCATCTTTGGTAAGCTTCAAGTGTGTAGGTGCAGGTGTCCTTTTGTGACTACCACCTTCCATACCAAATTTCTTCACAATGTTTCTTGCATATTTTTCTTGAGAGATAAATATGGTGTCTTCCATTTGTTTGACCTGAAGACCTAAAAAATAAGTTAGCTCACCTACAAGACTCATTTCAAATTCAGATTGCATTTGATGCACAAAGTGTTCCACCATTTGTCGCGACATTCCACCAAATACAATATCATCCACATATATCTGAGCTATCATTAGCTTCCCTTTTTCTTCTCTTACAAACAAGGTTTTATCATTTCCACCTTTCTTGTATCCATGGCTGACAAGAAATTCAGTCAATCTTTCATACCATGCTCTAGGGGCTTGTTTCAATCCATAAAGTGCTTTCTTTAGTTTGTAAACATGGTTAGGAAAGCTTGGATCTACAAACCCTTTTGGTTGCTCAACATATACCTCTTCATTTAGATAGCCATTTAGGAATGCACTTTTTACATCCATTTGATATAGCTTGAATTTTAGAATGCATGCCACAGCCAAGAGTAATCTTATGGACTCCAAGCGAGCAACTGGAGCAAAAGTCTCATCAAAATCTACTCCTTCTATCTGGGTGTATCCTTGTGCTACAAGTCTGGCTTTATTTCTAGTAATATCACCATTTTCATCAGTTTTGTTCTTGTACACCCACTTTGTACCAATAACATTTATACCATCTGGTCTAGGTACTAGATCCCATACCTCACTTCTTTTGAACTGAGTTAGTTCCTCCTGCATAGCATTGATCCAGTATTCATCAGTCAAAGCTTCTTTAACATTCTTTGGTTCAATCTTTGATATGAAACATGAATTGGAAATTGCTTCTTTTGATCTTCTTGTTGCAATTCCTTGATTTGGATTTCCGATGACAAGTTCCAGAGGATGATTCTTCTGTGTTCTAATAGATGGTCCCTTGTTTGGTCTAGAAACCTCTGTAGTAGACTCAGAATGTTGATCAGGTTCAGGTTCAGTTTGATCATCATCAGGTGTTGGGACAGGTGTTATGACATCTGTCTCTTCAGCTGGATCTGCACTTGTTGTATCACTGTCATCAACAACAACATTAATTGATTCCATCATAGTTCTTGTTCTGGAGTTAAAAACCCTGTACGCTCTGCTGTTGGTTGAGTAACCTAAAAATATCCCCTCATCACTTTTGGGATCCAATTTTCTCCTAGGTTCTCTATCTGCTAAAATATAACATTTTGATCCAAACACATGGAAGTACTTCACAGTAGGCTTCCTATTCTTCCATAGTTCATACAATGTTGTAGCAGTACCTTTCCTTAATGTTACTCTATTGTGAATGTAACATGCTGTATTCATGGCTTCAGCCCAGAACTTGTAAGGAACATTTTTGGCATGCAACATTACTCTAGCAGATTCCTGTAAGGTTCTATTCTTTCTTTCAACCACACCATTTTGCTGAGGTGTAATTGGTGAAGAGAATTCATGAATTATTCCTTCAGCAGCACAAAAATCAGCAAATTTAGAGTTTTCAAATTCCTTACCATGGTCACTTCTGATTCTTACAATACCACAGTCTTTCTCTTTTTGAAGTTGTACACAAAGATTTTTGAATTCTTCAAAAGTCTCAGATTTTTCCCTAATGAAATTCACCCAAGTATACCTAGAGAAGTCATCAACAATAACAAGAACATATTTCTTACCTCCAAGACTCTCAACTTGTATGGGCCCCATCAGATCCATATGTAGTAACTCAAGAACTCTAGAGGTGGACAAGTGTTGCAACTTTTGGTGCGACACTTTGGTTTGCTTCCCAATCTGACATTCACCACAGATATTGCCTTCCTGTATCTGTAAGATTGGTAGTCCTCTGACAGCTTCTTCTGATATGACTCTCTTCATGCTCTTCAGGTTAAGGTGTCCTAATTTTTGATGCCACAGCTTAACCTCTTCATTTTTAGTTAAGAGACATGTAGAAACATTACCTTCTTCAAAAGGGATCCACAAGTAGCAGTTGTCTTTTGATCTAACACCCCTCATAAGGATGTCTCCTTCATTATTGCTGACCAGACATTCATTTTTTGTAAAGTTGACTTTCATGCCTTGATCACATAGTTGACTTATACTGATTAGATTGGCAGTTAGTCCTTTTACAAGGAGAACATTTTCAAGTTTTGGTAGACCATGGTCAATAAGTCTTCCAATACCTTTGATTTCCCCCTTTGCTCCATCTCCAAATGTCACAAAACTTGTGGCATAAGATTTTACTTCCTTTAAATATTTTTCAACACCAGTCATGTGTCTGGAACAGCCACTATCAAAGTACCAATCTTCTTTTGATGATGCTCTGAGAGATGTATGGGCAATCAGACTTTTCCCACTGCTTTCAGCTGTATACTCCTTGGTATTGGTTGCATCATCTTTTTGCTTCCATTCCATCTTTGTTTTGGTGATGGATTGATCAGGTTCTTGTGGAATTTCACTTGGATAACCATATAGTTTGTAGCAATAAGGCCTTATGTGCCCCTTCCTTCCACAGTGATGACATCTCCATGAATGGTACCTGCTTCTTGGTCTAGGTATAAACCTGGGTCTCTGCCATCTTTGCTGATGTGGTGCCACATGTGGCAACACTTGTCTTTGCTGTCTAGGAGACAGGTGTGGCGACATCCTGTCATGCATTTTTGGAGACGGTTGTTTACTCAACTCAGGCAAAAATTTCCCTTCTTTGTTGTAATCCATAATCCTATTAACATTTTTGTATTCATACCCAATGCCTGTTTTGGATCTACTAGGGGCAGGCAAAGTTTCTAGGATTTCATCTAGATCACTTCCTTTGAATAGCCTAAGAACATGCTTCTTTAAATTCTCAAGATGAGAGTTTAATTCAGTTACCTCTTCATTCAGATGGGCTATCTCAGTCAGTTGTTTGATCTTGTCAGCTTCTAAGTTGATGATAGTTGCCTTCTGTTGCTCAATGATCTTTAAACTATCTTCCCATTTAGTACCAAATTCAGAGATTCTTGACAAATTAGCAGCTTTCTCAGTTTGCAACTTAGTGATTGTCTCTTTTTGCTCTTCAGAGACTCTGCAGACTTCTGCACTCTTCAGACACAGCTTTTTATATGATTCAGCAAGCTCATCAAAGGTTAGTTCTTCTTCACATGATTCAGTGTCAGATGTGCAAACACTTGTCAATACATGTATAGCTTTTGCAGTATCGGCTTCTCCTTCAGAATCTTCATCTGACCAAGTTACAGTTAACCCCTTCTTTTGTTTCTTCAGAAAGGTTCCACATTCACTTCTGATGTGACCAAACCCCTCACATTCATGGCATTGAACACCTTTATTTGGAGCTGATTTCTCATCTGTTACAGGTTTTCTGAAATTCCTGTAAGTGTTGCGACCAATGTCAGCTGCACCTGTCTTAGAGCGTTTGTCCATTCTTTTTAGCACCTTATTAAATTGTTTTCCCAGAAGAACCATTGCATCAGAGATGCTTTGTTCAGATTCTGTGTCACTCAGTTGATCTTCTTCTTCAGCATTTGAAACAAAAGCAATACTTTTGTTTTTCTTATCCATCTTTTCATTTGTGGCTACCTCATAGGTTTGTAGTGAACCAACTAGTTCATCTAGCTTCATATCTGTGATATCCTTTGCTTCTTCTATAGCTGTGACTTTCATGTCAAACTTCTTAGGTAGAGACCTGAGCATTTTTCTTACCAGCTTTTCTTCAGGTATCTTTTCACCCAAGGCATCAAATTGATTGTCAAAATCAAGTATGGTCATGTGAAAATCCTGAATGGTTTCATCATCATTCATTCTTAGATTCTCAAACTTAGTTGTTAGGAGTTGTAGCTTAGACATCTTCACTTTAGAGGTACCTTCATGAACAGTCTCAAGAATTGTCCAAGCTTCCTTAGCACAGACACACTTTTTGATGAGTCTGAATATGTGCTTGTCAACACCATTATATAGCGCATATAATGCTTTTGAGTTTGCAAGAGCAAGCTCATCTTCTTCTTTGGACCATTCTTCAGCAGATTTCAACTCAAGAGTTGGTTTACCATCTTTGTCCATCTTCACAGGTGGAGTCCATCCTCTCAGAATTGCCTTCCATGTCTTGCTATCAATTTGTTTTAGGAAGGCCATCATGCGGGACTTCCAATAGTCATAGTTTGAAGCGCCAACCAAGAGAGGTGGTCTGGTAACAAAACCTCCTTCTTTGTCCATCCTTGCCAGAAACGATTTCCCTGGAGCTCACCCTAAAATTCAGAACAGGGTGCCTGCTCTGATGCCAATTGAAATTCCTGGCACACAGTGGACAGGTGTTGCTCAAGGTGTAGCAACACTTGTCTGTTGTAGACAGATGTTGTTACCGGTGCGCCAACACTTGTCTATAAACAGAGCAAATAACATAAAACAATACAAACAGTAAAGTAAATAACACACAAGAGTTGTTAACCCAGTTCAGCCTAAAGCCTACTCTGGGGGATACCAATCCAGGAATGAAGTCCACTATCAGCAGTATTACTTCGAAGCTAAACTCACCCGTTTACAACTTCTCACTTAATCACTACCCAATGACCCTTCTACCTAGGAACTCCTAGATATGAGACCCCGTCCCAATTCCCACCTTAGCAACACAGACAGCGCTGCTATTCAATTGCACAAACACAACAGGTGGAGACACACTCCTAAGAAACTAGGATTCACTCTTGCTTAAAAGCTTGCGAGTAAACCACACAACACAATAGAACAATCTCCGTACTTCAAAGCTTAGGAGAAGTTCACACATACAACTCAATAAACTCAGGTCCTAAGCTTGCATCAATGAGACACAAGATAGGCTCACAATTAACACTCTAAAATCCCTAAAACACACGCTTTGTAAGAACACGATTTTAGATGCTTGAAACCATATGCTTGCCTTCGTATTTATAGTAGTAGAACGACTTGGGCTTCAAGAAAAATTAGGGCTTCTAGAATTGCGGCAGCAGTGATATATTTTTGAAAGCAATAGTTATATTTTTGAAACCGCAAAAATATATTTTCCAAAAATATAATTCCTTTGGAAAATAAAACTAGGGTTTAGCTGCCTCATGTAACACATTAAACACGTGCGCCTTCTTCTGTAAGAAACCTTGACATAATTCTTCAAACAGATCTTCAAAAGATTGAGTAGAAAATAATAACATCCAGCTGACGCGCGCAGAACAGAGTCAGGTGTTGTTCCAAAGTGTCACAACATTTGTCACAACACTTGGGGTCAGCACACTTGTCTCAACACTTGGCTAAAATATGTTTTTGCAAAATGTAGCCAATATACAAAAACCCAACAAACATCAACAAAAATTGCTGTCGCAGAGGCCTTCACTAAGCGAGGGCTTAGCGAGACATGGCGAACCTCACCAGGAAGTCACCTGCTCATGGCGAGCATTGGCGAGCTTCAGCGAACATGTTCGCTACAGCGAACTCCTGGTCGCTTAGCGAACTACACCAGAAAAATATCTGTTCTTGAGTTTCAATAAGGCGGTTTAACATTGAATCCAACCAAAAATTCATCTAGACATGTTATAAATTCTTATAAACAGCTATTTCAAGCATATATGGTATCAAGGAACATTAATCATCCCTTCCAAACATCCAAATACATCAAACACTCAAAATCATGTCAATTTCTTGCAAAATAAGCAAAGTTGCATAAACATGCAAAACCATCATCAAACATATACATATTCCCTCCTAGATGTTCATTAAGCATACTAAGATGAAAAGACATGTTTATGATAAAGAAATTTCACCCAAACCCCAAAGAAATTGGATGAGAGAGTTTAGGAATGGAGGCTAGACACCTCCCCTCTCTTGGATCATCCAAGCTTATGCTTAACCACTCTCACCTTGGATTGAATGATAATTCTTGGCCTCTAAATCTCTTCTCCTTGCTCGGGTTCTTCTAGCCAAAACCCTAGCTTAGCTTGTTCTTGCTTCTAAGCTTACAACTTCTAACTTCTCATGAAAAATGAATTGTGATACTATTCCTTAGTTTGACTTGCTACTTATACCACTCTCTATTGGTCATGAACCAAGCCCAATGGCTTAGGCCCATTAAGCTCCTATCACACGCCCAAGCCCACTAACACGACAAAGGTTTCGCTCACAAACTTATGTTCGCGATAAATAATTATACGTCGCGTAAATAAATATTTAACACTAACCCAAAATATATGCAAATATATAAAATATCGATTTACTAAAAATCGGGTCGTTACAATAGAGAACAAGTCTACTGCTAAATCTATCTTTGATTCTATGTGTGCTACCTATGATGGTAATGAAAAGGTTCAAGAGGCTAAAGCTAGTCTCCTGATAAGGCAATATGAACTATTCACTATGCAACAAGATGAAAACATTGAAACTATGTTTACAAGGTTTCAAATCCTTGTATCTGGTCTTAAAGCTCTTAAGAGGAGTTATTCCACCTATGACCATGTTCAGAAGATTCTGAGAAGTCTTCCTATTGCTTGGAGACCCAAGGTCACTGCAATAGAGGAAGCTCAAAATCTCAAGACTCTGAGTCTTGAAGCTCTGATAAGCAATCTCAGAAGCCATGAGATGGTTCTGGATGCTGACTCAGAAACTAAGAAGAAGTCCAAGTCAGTGGCTTTACAGTCAACTAGGACTACTTCTAAGGCTCTTAAGACTCAGCTTCTTGATATTGAAGAAGAATCTTCTGCTGATGGTCAAGAGGATGAGATGAATGAGGATGAGTTTGCTTTATTCACCAAGTTTCAGCAATGGAACAGATTTAACAAAAGAAATTTCAGAGGTAACAGCTCCAGAAATTTTGTCAGCAAAAAGGATGATCAGAAGAACTGCTTCAACTGTAAGAAGCCAGGACACTTTATTGCTGATTGTCCAGAAATGTCTGCTAAAGACAAAAGCAAAAGATACAGCTCAAAGAAGCAACAATTCAAGAGCAAATTGAAAAAGAGTCTGATGGCTACTTTTGAAGAGCTATCATCTGAGGAAGAAGTTGAGGAAGAAGAAGAGGCAAATCTAGCCCTGATGGCTTCAGCTGACTCAGATGCAGACTCAGACGATGAATCAGAATCAGAATCAGATTCTGAAGTAACTGATGAGGTATTTTCTGACTGCTCTAAATCTCAACTTATAACTGCACTTAACAAGGTCATTGAGAAACATCTCAGAGTGTTAAGTAAACAAAAAGTTTTACAAGAAAAGCTTAACACTCTGACTGAACAAGCAGAACATTTTCAAGGTATGTATCAAGAAACTCTGAATAGAGTAAATGACTTTGAAAAGGGTTGTGCTGTTTGTCACAAACCTATTGATGAGCAGGAAATAGCTCTTCAACAGTTTGTGCATCTCAACCTTGGGAAGAGCAAAGCTGCTAATAGAATTTATAATGTTTTAAGACATAGAGGAGAAGGACTTGGCTATGAATATGGTAGAACATATTCAAAGCTAAAGACCTTTGCCAAAAAGGTTGGAAAATCTTGGGTTTATTATGTTGTTCCACCAAGTGAAGAGGGAAAGAATCCTGGTATGGTTGAAAATGACAATGATGATCTGAGTGATTTAGAAGCTGACAGCTCAGAGGAACCAAGTCTCTCAGGATCTGGAAAGAAAAGTTCAGAAGATAGAAGTTGTTCAGAACCTGAGAACATTAGTTCAGAAGTTCTGAAAGCTTCAACATCTGAAACTTCAAATTCTGGATCCAAAGGAACTTCAGTACCTGAAGCTAGTCAATCTAAAGGATCAGAAGTTCTTAAAAGAAAAAATTCTAAATCTCAGATGGAGTACAGGACTCAGATTATTTATGATTCTAGAGTCAGTAGATATAATCAATCAGAACATGGGATTGGTGATAGATACAAACCCTGGAATCATAAACAATCCAAATCCTGGAATAATAACAGATTTCAAAAGAAAAGGTTTCAAAAAGGTTATTATTCCAAACCAAGATCTTTCTCCAACACTAGACAACATAATAAGCATTTGTGGACTAACAAGCGTGGACCCAGAAGATGGGTACCAAAAGCTGAAATTATGTACCATTCAGATTTACCAACTAGGAAAGGATATGTCCTACCTAGAGTGTGGAAACAAGTCTTATGCAAAGGAAGAAGGGCTTATGTCCTAGACCAATGGCTGACAAATTCTCAAGTTAACAATCAGAACTTGATAAATGAAGAGGAAGAATACTGGGATGACTTTATCATTAACCTTGATGAAGAGTTCTATCGCAATGATTAAAGTTGTTTCTCATACAGCCTGCCACTCAAAGAAGTATCATGAAACACTCATGGTATTTGGATAGTGGATGTTCAAGGCATATGACTGGTGACAAACAACTATTTTCCAAGCTGACACTGAAAGAAGGAGGATCTGTTGGCTTTGGAGGTAATCAAAAAGGAAAGATAATAGGTACAGGTACAGTAGGTAATTCTTCCCTATCTATTAATGATGTTTGGTTAGTTGATGGACTCAAACATAACCTATTGAGCATAAGTCAATTTTGCGACAATGGTTATGTAGTTGTCTTTAATAAGGAATCATGTACTGTGTCTAAACAATCTGATAACTCCATGATATTCAAAGGTCTGAGAAAGAACAATGTTTATAAAATTAATCTTTCTGATTTGAATGAACAAAAAGTGATGTGTCTTTTGACCTTGAGTGAAGAAAAATGGATCTGGCATAAGAGGTTAGGCCATGCTAACTGGAGGTTAATCTCTAAGCTTAGTAAGCTTGACATTGTCAGAGGATTACCTAAAATCAAATATCACTCAAACACACTTTGTGGTTCATGTCAAAAAGGAAAGATTACAAAATCATCTTTTAAACCTAAGAACATTGTCTCTACCTCAAGACCATTGGAACTTCTTCACATTGATCTTTTTGGGCCAGTTCACACTGCCTCTATCAATGGAAAGAAGTATGGATTAGTGATTGTTGATGACTACAGTAGGTGGACTTGGGTAAAATTCCTAAGAACAAAAGATGAAGCTCTGAAAGATGATGCTTGGATTGTAGCAATGCAAGAAGAGCTGAATCAATTTCAAAGGAATGATGTGTGGACTCTAGTGCCTAAGCCTTCAAACAAGAACATTATTGGAACAAAATGGGTATTCAGAAACAAGCTGAATGAACAAGGTGAAGTGGTAAGAAACAAGGCTAGATTGGTTGCACAAGGTTATAGTCAACAAGAGGGGATTGACTATACTGAAACCTTTGCACCAGTTGCTAGGCTTGAAGCAATCAGGTTACTTCTATCTTATGCTGTTAATCATGGAATAACTTTGTATCAGATGGATGTTAAAAGTGCTTTCTTAAATGGTTTTATTTCTGAAGAAGTGTATGTTAAGCAACCTCCTGGTTTTGAAGATGTCTCAAACCCAGAACATGTTTTTAAATTGAAGAAATCACTGTATGGTCTGAAACAAGCTCCAAGAGCTTGGTATGATAGACTCAGTAATTTCCTTCTTGAAAAGGGTTTTGAAAAAGGAAAGGTTGACTGCACACTCTTTAGAAAAACAACCAAAGAAGACATTTTAATCATTCAAATTTATGTTGATGATATTATTTTTGGTTCAACTAATGCTTCTTTGTGCAAGAACTTTTCTAAGATAATGCAGGATGAATTTGAAATGAGCATGATGGGAGAATTGAAATTCTTTCTTGGAATTCAAATCAATCAGAAGAAGGAAGGAACTTATGTTCATCAATCAAAATATACCAAGGAACTTCTGAAGAAATTCAATCTAGATGACTGCAAGATAATGAACACTCCCATGCATTCAACTGCCAACATGAGCAAGTCAGATGATGAAGGAAAAGTAGATCAAAAGGTCTACAGAGGTATGATTGGTTCCTTACTCTATCTGACAGCCTCTAGACCAGATATTTTATTCAGTGTATGCTTATGTGCAAGATTCCAGTCAGATCCTAGAGAATCTCATCTTACAGCTGTAAAGAGAATCTTTAGGTATCTGAAAGGAACAACTAATCTTGGACTTCTCTATAAGAAATCCAATGATTATGTGCTAAATGGATTCTGTGATGCTGACTATGCTGGAGATAAAATTGAAAGAAAATCCACAAGTGGCAATTGTCAATTTGTTGGTGAAAACCTTATCTCCTGGGCTAGTAAGAGACAAACTACTATAGCTTTGTCTACAGCAGAAGCAGAATACATTTCAGCAGCTAAGTGTTGTACACAACTACTCTGGTTAAAATATCAGTTAGAAGATTATCAGGTAAGCAGTAACAATATTCCTTTATATTGTGACAATACTGCAGCCATTCATTTATCTAAAAATCCTATCCTACACTCTAGAGCCAAACATATTGAAATTAAACACCATTTTATCAGAGATTATGTTCAGAGAGGCATTATAGATATTAAGTTTGTTGATACTGAAAATCAATGGGCTGACATATTTACTAAAGCCTTACCTGTTGAAAGATTTGATTTTATAAAGAAACATCTGAACATGTTTTCAATCTCTGAATGAAAATTTTTTTTTGGGGCTTTTAAAGTGTAAGAGGTTATGTATATCAGAACTTATGATTCAGATCATCTGAAACACAAGCTCTGAAGTACCTAACTCTGATAGAGAATTTTAAATATCTCAGAGGCTCTGAACTATTTAAATGGGAAACGTTTAGTATTCACTGCTGAACAGTTGTCCATTAAAATAGCAGTTACCGAGTAAATTTCTGCACGTGGTCTACGTGTGTCAGGTAGTGGGTGGTTAATGATGATTTTTGGTATTCAACTTTCTGTCAATTAGCGTAACTTCCCAAATTTGCTATTTTCATGTTAACTGTACTCATTTAAATAAACTTACACAATACACTTGCACACTATTCACTTTCACAACCTACACTTTCATATTCTCTCTAAACCTCCAACACACTTTCTTTCTCTCTCGTTAGTTTTCCAAACCCTACCCTAATCTCCAACAATGGCCGGACCTTCGTCATCTTCTTCAATAAAGATTCCACCGTTTATGTTCAAGAATCTTCAGATTGTTGGGAACGAGATGGAGTTTCCTGAATCTGAACTCTGCTTTCTGTCTGAGAAGATTGTGGACTTTGATAGTTTGTCTGCCAATGGTTTTGAAGTTAAGCAGTACTTTACATCACAAGGATGGGATAAGTACTTCGACATGCTTAACGGTCCTATCTACCCAGACTTGCTTAAGAAATTTTGGATGAAAGCAAGAGTGTTTGATAAACATGAAGCAAAGAAGGAAGAAATTGCTGCTATTGAGAGGGATCCTAGTCTGAAGGGTAAAACTAGGAAGGAAATGGGCTTGCTGGAATTTACAGGTGTTCAGATTAGGTCTAACATCTGTGGGATGAATATGGCTTTCTCACCAATTCATTTCAATGCTCTTCTTGGTCTACCTAACTCTGGGATAGAGTTAGATGTTTTTGAAAAGGATACAAGATACAGAGATGATCTTCTGCATCTCATCTGCACAGACTTCTCTTTGAAAGGGAAAGTCAAAGGATTGACTGACGAGTGCAGAGTGATGTTCAAGATAATCCTTGCTTCTATCAGTCCAAGAGTTGGAGGGACTGATACAATCTCCTGGACGCATCGTCATTTGTTATATTTCCTTCTGACAAGGAAGAGGGTTAATCTTGGAGATTACTTTTTTGAACGGATTTGTGAAGCAATTTTTGCAAGTAAGACTCAGAGGAAAACTACTATAGTTTATCCCAGGTTGTTGTCAGACCTTCTATATCAAGGTCACGTGGTTCAGAACCTGCAGAAGTTCCACCCAGAATTGGTTCAGAAGAAGTTTTATCCTGAGATTCTGAATGCTAGTTTTCTATCCAAGATGCGTTTGATTGCATCTAAGCCTGTTGCTCCTCCTCAAGAATTCTCTGTTAGGCTTGAAGATCGTCTGTACATTGAAGGCTACCCTGTTATTTCTGAAGCTGATGCTGAGCATGTAATTCAGGACTACTTAGAAGTGCTCAGAAGAGAAGGTTTTATTGTTGATAGGAGTATGGTTCCAAAGGCTCCTGCAAACCAGTATAACCCTTCTAGGAAGCAAAAGAGAAAGGCTGTAGCTCAAGATGATCTACCTAAGCCAGATCTTTTGGCTCAAAAGAAAGTTAAAGTTGAACAATCTATGGCTGAGCAAAGGACTAAGAGAAAACATGAAGAATCTGCTACCAAGGCTACTGAAGAAGCTTCAAAAGAGCCTGTTGTTGTTGAAGTATCCAGCTCATCTGAAGAGACTGAGTCAGAAGATGAGACTGAATCTGATGAAGAGACTCTGGCTGCAAGGTTGAGGAAAAGACCTGCTCCTACTCCTAAAGGTAAAGGTAAGTCTACTAAGTATGTCTTTAATGCAAAAGAGATTGGAATAGGTTACACCAAACCTCTCAGAACTGTTTTACCAGCCTCTGAAACTCCAACCTCTGATAACCCCCTATCAGAATTAGAAAAACATCTTAGTCCAGATCCTCTGAATAACCAAACCTTCACCCAGAAACCTTCATCACCTCCAAAACCTAAATCACCTCAACCTCAACCACAAAAAGAAACACCTATCATATCACCATCTGAACCTACATCACACACTCCAAACCCTGACAAAGCTTCTCCCACTAAACAACCATCTCCAATTCTGTCATCTGAACCTGCATCCCCACAACATCAAAATCCTGAACCATCTAACCCTGAACCAACAGATAATCCAATTCCTGAAACAATTCCTGAACCTCAACCAAGTGCTGAATATGCTTCTCCTGAGCGTATTCATACTTGTGCCCCCAAGCCTTCAGAGGCAGAAGTTGTCATTATTGACAATCCTGCTAATGAATCAACCAATATCTCTACCATTCCCAAATCCTTCACCCTCATCATCTAACCCATTCAATAATCTATCCACTCAATTGCATAAAGACTTGGTTAGATTATCTTTGCTAAAGGACAGGTTTCTAGTTTGTCCTTCTGATGTGGATTTGGAAGTTTTCAAGCATTAAGGCAAGGATTTGCAATGCTTTGGATGGTGCTGCTGAGGAAATTAAGGCTGTGGTTGGAAGAAGAGACTTGGATGTGATAAGCTTCATGAGGGAAAGTCTGGCTAGGGCTGAATTGAAAAGGTTAACCACTTTTAATCATGCTGAGTCTGAACGTGCTAAGCTGGAAGCTCTTGCTGCTGCTGAACATCGTCTGAACGCTTTCAAAGTCATCTGGATAGACTCCAAGCTGTTTCAGAGTCTTGAAGCTCAGAGGTCTGAGTCTGAGAGGTTAGAAGAAGCTGCTGCAAGAGTTGCCCAGTTGGCAAATGAGTTGCTACCAGAGGACAGTTCAGAGGATGATGTGCTTGCTTTTCAGAATCAAGAGGATGTGCTGATGATTGATTATCCAGAGGAAGGTGAACCCTCTGATAAAGACAAGGCACCTTTGGTTGAAGAACAAGCGCCTTTGGTTCAAGATCAAGCTCCTGTGGTGGTTAATCAGTTGCAGATTTTTCAAGAAGCCCTGAGGGAACAGCAGGAAGGTTTGGAAAGGCAAAGAGCTGCTCACCAAACATTGGAAACCAAGGTGGATGGCTTAGTTTCCAATGTGGGATCCTTGAACGACAAATTTGATCAACTCTTAGCTTTCCTTAAGAAACCCTAGGACTCTAAGCACTTGTTTTAAGCTGTGTTTTGTTTTTCTTGTTACCTTCTGAACAATTTTATTTGTCTGGTTTTTTATTTCAAGCTGTTTTGTTTATGTTGTCTTTACTTTGTCTGCAAAAATTTCTTATTTTGGTTATGTGGTTTGTTATTTTTTTTGTTTGTGCAAATTTTCTTTGATAAATAAGATCATAAGAACACAAGATGCTTTTAAAACGAAAATCTTTATTATTGATCTAACCATGTTGAGTACATTGGTAAAAAGAAAAAGAAAAAGACAACCTAATCCTAATCAGATGGATAATACTCAGAAGAAATCTCAGATTTCTCCTCAGCATCCTCTGATGAAATCTCTATAGGATCTGGGTTTTGCTCTTCTTCTTCTTCTTCTTGTTCTTCTTCTGGAACATAGCTAGCCAAGAACTCAACATAGTCAGCATCATCTTCATTCTCTTCAGCTTCAGAATCTGATGAGATGATTATTATCTCAGCATCGTGTGGTTTCTTGTTGTCTTCTTTATTCTTCTCATCTTTTTCGCGTTGTTCGTCTTCTTTCTTTCTCCTAAACTCTGCAATGCGTGAACTAAACCTTCTCATTCTTCCTAATCTCTCTTGATTTACTCGTTTTCTCTTGTTTTTACTTGAAGAAGGCATGTTAACTCGTTCACCTTTTTATAACCTTTTAAGCGCGTTGTTTTCTGTCTTTGATATAAATTCACCTTTGTAACAACCACTCTTCTTCTTTGACTGTCTTGGTTATATACATTTTTTTTACTTTTTGATAATGACAAAAGGGGGAGTAGTTACGCATTAATTGATTAAGTGATAAGTTTCAAAACTGAAACCACGCCTTTTATCTCGCTTTTATCCGTTAAGTTAAAAGTTGTTACTTTTAAGTTGTTTTACGTATTTCAAGGTGGAGACTAAGTTAGTTGAAACTGAAATAAATTTCATAAGTAAGGATAAGTTAAGAGTGCAATTTTAACTTAGCCTTATGAGACTTAGGGGGAGAGCTTGCAAACCTCTCACTCTGAAGAAAGATATGAAATTTGTTTTATTTCAAACCATCTTAATCTTATACTAAATTAAAATATCATGGATAAAACATAAAGTTCAGACTTTATGGAGTATCAATCTTAGGGGGAGCTTGCAAACCTCATAAACCTAAGAGAAACATGATAAGTTAATTTAACAACAATTGTCAATTAATACTGATGTTTGTCATCATCAAAAAGGGGGAGATTGTTGGAACAAAATTGATTTAAAAATGTTTGCCCCTTAATCTATAAAGGTTTTGATGATAACAAAGTATTAATTAACAATTGGAAGGACTAAAAATTTATTTTAAGTGCGCAGATATAAGCATCATATAAGCTCTGAGTGAAGCTCAGAGGATGTGAATTCAGAAGTTCACAAGCGCTCAGAAGATGTTGGACTTCAGAAGATACAACCTTCAGATGATGAAGTCTTCAGAACTTCTTGAGTGACTAAAGCTTCATCAACCTCTGAAGATCTTTTGGATATCTGTGAAGATTCCCTTTGCAAGTCAACTCTTCTACCAATGAAGAAAAGGACCTTTCAAGCCTGATCAGTTCAGCTACTCTTGTTTTGTCTGTCCTCTTTTGAGAACGTGGGTCTTCAGACTTGTTAGCTGAATAAGGAAAGTCTTCTCTGCTGTAGTCAAAGTACCTGAAACTCTTTCTTAGTTTTGGATACAACCAAACTACATCAAGACAGACTGCTTGAAGACAAAAGATTATCAACTCCAACGGTTCTTTTTACAACGACTCTTTTCTAGTGGTATATATACTAGAAGAATCAGCTACATCAATATACATTATTAAGGATTGAACGTGCGCTGAACAAACTCTGAACTTTGTAATATACAAGCTCTGAACCGCTGTTAAGTGCTTTTGCACTTTAGTCAAATACTCTGTACTATTTTGTATTTGTTCTCTTTAGGTTCATCTAAGAGCATTTGTATATTTTCATATACTTTACTATTACTTGAGGAAACTTAAGCTTGTGTGCTTAAGTGTGAAGTCTTAAGCTTGTGTGCTTAAGCATTGTTGAGAAGTCTCTTGCTTGTGTGCTTGAGCAGGTGTAATCTTGTGTGATTATAGTGAAATCCCTTGGAAGTGCAAGGGGACTGGACTACTCTCGTTTTGTGAGAGGAACCAGTATAAATTGCTTGTGTGATCTCTCTCTCTCTCTTATCGTGTTTATTGTGTTATTTATCCGCTGCCGTTGTAGTTAAGTTAAGAACTTGAAAAAGTTTTAAACTTGACTAAAACACAATTCAACCCCCCCCTTCTTGTGTTTTCACACCTTCAGAATAGTATGTGATCACGGTCGTTTCGTGGTCAAATAATAATTTAAATAAAAAGTAATACAAGGCAGTTAACCTTGGTCGTCTCCGAAGACTCACAATCGGCTTATCTATATTAGAAACAATTCAAAAACTGTAAATTATGGAGGGGTTTGGTTTGTTAACAGAACGTAAGAAAAATGTTAAATTTAATTGATTTAAAACGATCAATTCATTGGCTTAGGTAACTCGTTCTTGATTCTATCATATGGTTCACAAAGAATAAATTCGTTATATGCTTATGTTCTGGTTGATTTATAAAACCGAATTAAACAAGCGTTACCAATTTTATACGAATTCCATTCAAACAAGCGTCAAATGCGTTCAACTAATCATAGGCAATAGTAAACAAGCGCTACTAATGACAGAATAATATCCTTACTGAATTCAATCAACACTTTTTGCTAAGCGCTCAAAGTTTATGTCAATTCCTATTCAATGTAATCTATGCAAGCGATAAACTAATTGAATAACACGGTGCGAATCGAATTAAAGTGATTAAGCATCATTAAATGGTCCCTTACAGTGCGTTTGGATGCTAAAATCGACAAAATAACCTAAGTATATGATAAAATCCTCATCCAAACACACTCTAAGGGACCATTTAACTAATTAAGCCATAAGTATATGATAAAATATCAAATCAAATATCATCATCATCATAAATAAAGTATCAACAACATTGTGGCTTCTCTATTTCTTTGAGTCGCGATAATTCTTCTTCCACATCGATAACAGGTATTACTACTCTTCGTTTTCTTGTCTCGGATCACAGATTCAGACATATTCTTCTTTTTCTTCTACGCTCAGCTTTTTATCCGTTAATTGCCGTCGTTTAAATTAAGCGTTACCAATTTTATACGAATTCCATTCAAACAAGCGTCAAATGCGTTCAACTAATCATAGGCAATAGTAAACAAGCGCTACTAATGACAGAATAATATCCTTACTGAATTCAATCAACACTTTTTGCTAAGCGCTCAAAGTTTATGTCAATTCCTATTCAATGTAATCTATGCAAGCGATAAACTAATTGAATAACACGGTGCGAATTGAATTAAAGTGATTAAGCATCATTAAATGGTCCCTTACAGTGCGTTTGGATGCTAAAATCGACAAAATAACCTAAGTATATGATAAAATCCTCATCCAAACACACTCTAAGGGACCATTTAACTAATTAAGCCATAAGTATATGATAAAATATCAAATCAAATATCATCATCATCATAAATAAAGTATCAACAACATTGTGGCTTCTCTATTTCTTTGAGTCGCGATAATTCTTCTTCCACATCGATAACAGGTATTACTACTCTTCGTTTTCTTGTCTCGGATCACAGATTCAGACATATTCTTCTTTTTCTTCTACGCTCAGCTTTTTATCTGTTAATTGTCGTCGTTTAAATTAGGGTTTCTCATCTTTTTTCATTTTTCCGTTCAATTTGTTAATTGCATCAGATATATATTTATATATTTAAGATCTGTGAATTTAAGTTGATATTAGGGTTTCTTATATGATTTTTTGGGTTTTCAATTGCAGTTGTTGCTTTGTCACAATATGTATAACGGAATAGGGTTACAAACTCCAAGAGGGTCTGGTACCAATGGCTACATTCAGAGCAACAAGTTCTTCGTCAAGCCGAGAACTTCCAAGGTTGCTGAGAATATGAAGGGCTTTGAAGGAGATCAGGGTACTGCTGGTGTTTCCAGAAAGGCTAACAAAGAGATTCTTGAGCATGATCGTAAGCGTCAGATTCAGCTCAAACTTGTTATTCTTGAAGACAAATTAATTGATCAGGGTTATACTGATGCTGAGATCACTGAGAAACTCGAGGAGGCTCGCAATAGCTTGGAGGCTGCAGCTGACGAAAATGATTCTAATTTGGACAAGTGAGTTTTTGGATTTTAGATATTTGTGTATGAGTATGACATGATTCCAATTGATGAATTTGTTGGTTCTGTCATTGCTTTACCAAAATTTTTGAAGTGTATGTTTGGGAAATCGATTCATAAACACTTTTATAAACGCAGCGGAATTTTATAATTAAAATTTCCCATCAATGGATTCTTGTGAATGAGCATGATCAGGTCTAGAATATTACCTTTGAAGAACAAATTTATGGCCGCCTTTCTTGATCACAAGCACCGCACTTGCAGCACCTCCACTTAGTCCACACGAACAGGAACCTTCGATCTCACAGTGCTAGCTGTTCTTGGATGAAGGCTGAGGGAATTTTGTGCGGTTTAGGGTTTAGAGAAATTCAGAATTTCTCTAAATTCGGTTAGGGTTTGTAAAAACGTAACTACTGAACTTCATAAGGCTCTATTTATAGAGTTTCTTATGAGGTCTTTAGTTTACACGAAATTGGGCTTCTCACGCCCAATAACCGTTTGTCACTAACTGCACCCCCACAATAAGTCTTACTTATTTTTCCCTTCTTAACTGTCCTTGTGTGTGTGACCCTGTAGGTTCTTATGACGTTGGCAATAATATTAATCGTAATATTATAAACAGTGAGCGGTATCTAGAAACA
This sequence comes from Trifolium pratense, assembly GCF_020283565.1. NCBI lineage: Eukaryota > Viridiplantae > Streptophyta > Magnoliopsida > Fabales > Fabaceae > Trifolium > Trifolium pratense. Next base: position 54,730,082 of record NC_060062.1, on the reverse strand, counting down.
CATCACTGTTACCCAAGTCACAGGAATGTCACGTGATCTGACTAACCTTTCCGTGATAAATATCTTATGCACAATTACCCTTTTGCCCTCATGTCTATATTGAACACAAGGCATAGTATGTCATCCTTGTCTAGTTCAATATTGGGCCCATAGACATATTGTTGGGAAATCGTTTCATAAACACTTTTATAAACGCAGCGGAATTTTAAAATTAAAATTTCCCATCAATGGATTCTTGTGAATGAGCATGATCAGGTCTAGAATATTACCTTTGAAGAACAAATTTGTGGCCGCCTTTCGTGATCACAAGCACCGCACTTGCAGCACCTCCACTTAGTCCACACGAACAGGAACCTTCGATCTGACAGTGCTAGCTGTTCTTGGATGAAGGCTGAGGGAATTTTGTGCGGTTTAGGGTTTAGAGAAATTCAGAATTTCTCTAAATTCAGTTAGGGTTTCTAAAAACATAACTTCTGAACCTCATAAGGCTCTATTTATAGAGTTTCTTATGAGGTCTTTAATTTACACGAAATTGGGCTTCTCAAGCCCAATAACCGTTTGTCACTAACTGCACCCCCGCAATAAGTCTTACTTATTTTTTTTCCTTCTTAACTGTCCTTATGTGTGTGACCCTGTAGGTTCTTATGACGTTGGCAATAATATTAATCGTAATATTATAAACAGTGAGCGGTATCTAGCAACACATCACTGTTACCCAAGTCACAGGAATGTCACGTGATCTGACTAACCTTTTCGTGATAAATATCTTGTGCACAATTACCCTTTTGCCCTCATGTCTATATTGAACACAAGGCATAGTATGTCATCCTTGTCTAGTTCAATATTGGGCCCATAGACATATCTCCCGTTATGTAGGAGGGACAAATCCCATCTAGGTCACTCATGTCCCTCAGCATGATTCGTGAGATACCCATCAACCAACTTTATAATTATCCAGTTACGGATAACGTTTGAATGGCAACAAGGTATTACACTCCTGCATCTAGGGTACATAGTGGTTTCAGGTCGAAGGGTGGAATACACCTTTTATCACTATGAGAAAACTTATGACATTTCATAACACTCTATGTAGTATTCTCATGGTGGGTCAATCCGATATAAAGTTACCCTTAACATTTATATCTATGTGAAGACTTGATAACTCATTATCCATGATCAGTGAGATATGATCATCAGTCTACCAACATAATAGTCTTTATGCTTTAACGTTATCCCATTTCACAATAAAGCTTGACTATGGATATGTTTAAGAATAGTGTTCTTATATTTAATGGAATCTCACGATTAAGTCATACTTAACGTTCCATACAATGAACTTACTATTCTAGGGACTCTATTATTATTTAACACATAAACATAATAAAGAAAAGCCTTTATTTAATAAGTAAATTATCCAATACAAGTATCATGCAATTATAAATAATTGGCCTCTAGGGCTTACACCAACAATCTCCCACTAGCACTAGAGCCAATCAGGCATACTCCTAATACCTATGCCCCTAGTGTGGCCCTCATGCTTCGGCTGAGCAAGAGGCTTTGTAAGTGGATCAGCAGCATTGTCAAGTGTTGGTACTCTGCATATTTTCACATCTCCTCTATCAATTATTTCTCGAATAAGATGATAGCGCCTGAGTATGTGTTTGGACTTTTTGTGAGATCTAGGTTCCTTAGCTTGTGCAATTGCACCATTGTTGTCACAAAATAATTCAATGGGATTCACAATGCTAGGGAATATGCCAAGTTCAGTAATGAACTTCTTTATCCAAACAGCTTCCTTTGCTGCATTTGATGCAGCGATGTACTCAGCTTCGGTTGTAGAATCAGCAATTGTATCTTGCTTTGAACTCTTCCAGCTTACAGCGCCACCATTTATGCAAAACACATAGCCTGATTGCGACCTAAAGTCATCCCTATCTGTTTGGAAGCTAGCATCAGTGTAACCAATTACATTTAGCTCTTCTTGGCCTCCATATATTAGGAATGACTCTTTAGTCCTCCTTAAGTATTTAAGGATGTTCTTGACAGCCACCCAATGAGCCTCACCAGGATCAGACTGATAACGGCTTGTTGCGCTTAAGGCATATGAAACATCTGGTCGAGTACATATCATGGCATACATGATAGATCCTATAGCCGATGCATAAGGGATCTTACTCATGCGGTCCCTTTCTTCCTTAGATGAAGGAGACTGTGTCTTTGAAAGACATAGGCCATGTTGCATAGGAATGAATCCTTTCTTGGAATCATGCATATTAAAGCGTCTTAACACTTTATCTATATATGTACTCTGGCTGAGGCCAAGCAGTTTTTGTGATCTATCTCTATAGATTCTTATTCCTAATATATAGGCTGCTTCACCCAGATCTTTCATAGAAAAGCAATTCCCTAACCAAGTTTTAGTTTGTTGCAAGGTAGGGATGTCGTTTCCTATTAGTAATATGTCATCTACATATAATACTAGGAATGCGACTATGCTCCCACTAACCTTCTTGTAAACACAAGGCTCATCTTCATTTTGAATGAATCCGTACTGTTTTACAGTTTCATCAAAACGAAGATTCCAACTTCTGGAAGCTTGCTTCAATCCGTAGATTGATCGCTGTAATTTGCATATCTTTTTGGCTTCTCCTGGAATGCAAAAGCCTTCAGGTTGTGTCATATACACATCCTCAAGGAGACTCCCATTAAGGAAGGCAGTTTTTACATCCATCTGCCAGATTTCATAATCATAGTATGCAGCGATGGCAAGTAAGATCCGAATGGATTTGATCATCGCAACTGGTGAAAATGTTTCATCATAGTCTACCCCATGAATTTGTTTGAAACCTTTAGCAACCAATCGCGCTTTGTAGGTCTGTACCTTTCCATCCATGTCAGTCTTCTTCTTGAAGACCCACTTGCATCCTATGGGTTTAATCCCATCAGGAGCTTCCACCAAGTTCCAAACTTGATTTGTGTACATGGAATCCATTTCAGATTTCATGGCTTCAAGCCACTTCTCAGATTCAGGGCCAGTAATGGCCTCTTGGTAAGTCACAGGCTCATCTTGATCCATGAGTAATACATCACCTTGTTCCGATATGAGATATCCATATCTTTCAGGTTCTTGACGTATCCTGTTGGACCTACGTGGTTCTTGTGTTATATGAGCAGGATTCTCTGTCACAACATCATGTGCATCCCGCTCTTGTTCCTCCATTGGTGTGTCATTACTTTGTGGATCGTGAATTTCTTCAAGATCTACTTTCCTCCCACTGATTCCTTTGGAAACAAAGTCCTTTTCTAGGAATACTCCTGTTCGAGCGACAAACACTTTGCCCTCAGAAGGATTGTAGAAGTGATATCCTTTTGTCTCTTTTGGATATCCCACAAAGAAGCACTTGTCAGATTTAGGTTCAAGTTTAGTAGAAATTTGACGTTTTACATAAACTTCGCAACCCCAAATCTTTAAGTAAGACATATGTGGTTTCTTGCCACTCCACATCTCATATGGTGTCTTTTCAACCGTTTTAGAAGGAACACGGTTAAGTGTATCAGCTGCTGTTAATAGGGCGTGTCCCCAAAAGGAGTTTGGAAGATCAGCGTGACTCATCATAGACCGCACCATGTCCAACAATGTTCGGTTTCTTCTCTCAGACACACCATTCCATTGTTGTGTTCCAGGAGGAGTGAGTTGGGATAAGATCCCACACTCTTTTAGATGGTCATCAAACTCTAGGCTTAAATACTCACCTCCTCGATCTGATCGAAGGATTTTGATTTTCTTTCCTAGTTGGTTTTGTACTTCATTTTTAAATTCTTTGAACTTTTCAAAGGATTCGGATTTATGCTTCATTAGATACACATATCCATATCTACTGTAGTCATCAGTAAATGTGATGAAGTATTGAAAACCTCCTCTAGCATGTGTGTTCAATGGTCCACATACATCAGTATGTATGAGAGCCAAGAGATCACTTGCCCTTTCACCTTTACCAGTGAATGGGGTCTTTGTCATTTTTCCCAATAAGCAAGATCTGCATGTTTCAAAAGATTCATAATCAAATGAATCCAAGAGTCCATCTTTGTGGAGCTTGGAAATGCGTTTCTCATTTATATGGCCTAAACGACAGTGCCAAAGGTATGTAGGATTTAACTCATTAGGTTTAATCCTTTTTGTATCAATGTTATATATTGGCATTTCAAGATCAAGAATATATAATCCATTACTCATTTGAGCTGTGGCATAAAAGATATCATTTAAATAAATGGAGCAACAATTGTTCTTTATTATAAATGAAAAGCCAAGTTTATCCAAACAAGAAACAGAAATAATATTCCTGCTAATGGCAGGTACATAAAAACAATTCTCTAACTGTATTATTAAACCAGAAGGTAAAGTCAAATTAAAAACTCCTACAGCTAATGCGGCAACTCTTGCTCCATTTCCCACTCGTAGGTCGACTTCACCTTTAGCCAATCCTCTACTCCTTTGCAGCCCCTGCACATTAGTACAAATGTGAGAACCACATCCGGTATCTAATACCCATGTAGAAGAAGTAGATAAATTAATTTCAATAACAAAGATACCTGCTGAATTGGAGCTCTCTACTCCATTCTTTTTATCTTCCAGGTATTTTGGGCAGTTCCTCTTCCAATGTCCAGTCTTGTTACAGTGGAAGCACCTACCCTCCTTTGCAACTCCCCCAGTGGGCTTCAAGGCTTTAGGGGTAGGTTTGGGTTTGGCAACTTCCTTGCCCTTCCCTTTGACTCTCTTCCCTTTGTTGCCCTTCCCTTTGTTTCCATTGCCAATCATAAGAACATGGTTGGACTTCCCTTTTGTTTTCATGTTCTGCTCAGCTTGCCTCAACATGCCTAGTAGTTGTGGCAGAGTCTTCTCCATGTCCGACATAGTGAAGTTCAGAACAAACTGATTAAAACTCTCCGGCAACGATTGCAAGATCAGATCAGTTGCAAGCTCATTTCCAAGTGGAAATCCCAATTTTTCTAAGTTCCCCACGTACCCAATCATCTTGAGCACATGTGGACTTACTAGAGATCCCTCAGATAGCTTGGCTGAAAACAGGGCTTTGGAAACCTCAAACCTCTCAATCCTGGCTTGCTCTTGATAGAGCGTCTTCAAGTGTTCGATCATATCGAACGCATTCATGTCCTCATGTTGCTTCTGAAGCTCAGAGGTCATGGTAGCCAGCATCAGGCACTTTGCATCCATGGCATCATCAAGACGCTTCTGATAAGCATCCCTTTGTGCCTTAGGAGCATTGGCCGCAGGTTCATCCTCAGGGTTAGGTTGGGGTTCCTCAATAGCATACAGCTTTTTCTCGTGCATGAGGAATATCCTCAAGTTACGATGCCAATCAAGAAAATTTGTCCCAGACAATTTCTCTTTGTCAAGAATGCTTCGCAAAATGTTGTTTGAAGTATTGGTGTTTGACATGGTGATCTACAATTGTAAAAGTGAAAATATAAGTATTGAACAATTTTAATACACATTTAATTAGGCCTTTAATTAAACATGTGCTCTCACTATTTTACTCAAAACAAATGACCCTCGACATTTGATTCGGAAAATCCCGTTGGAAGATTTTCTAATGAGAATGAGATCCATATTTCACTTCGTTTTAAGTCAGCGTTGGGCTGATTACACAAAACTTAGTTATTTAGGTAGGAAACTCCTTTCCAATTGTACCTCATACAACTCTCATATCCTTTCTATTGGGTGAATAACGCTTATTCTAATCCATCACATGGAATAACCCAATACTTGCTTCTTGTAACGACCCAATTTTCATATTATTATTTTTATGTGTTAAAATATTTTATTAACGTGGAATTTTAATTAAGTTAATAACTTGAGTTATTTATCGAATACTTTAGTTATTAAGCGAGTAGAGTGAGTTAACGCGTTATTGGGCCAAGCCAATTGGGCTTGAGGCCCAATGGGCCTTGAGTGTGTGTGAGGGGGCGCCCATTAAGGGCAAGGAAGAGAGAGAGAAATTCATTTCTCATGGTTCTTGTGTTCTTGAGAGGAGAAGAGGAGAGCTTGGGAGCTAGAGCAAGGGGAGAGCTAGGGATTTGAGATCTTCGTCGTGTTTTCTTCGAATCCAGGTAAGAGAGTAGATTTCATATTCGTGGGTGACTCGAGGAAGGGGAGAATGTCGATTTCTCCTCACCCGAACTTCCTCCACCCCATTTTCGTTTTAGCTTAGAACGGATTTTCTTGATGGAAATCGTTCCTAAGGTTCTTAATATGTTTAACATGCTTTTAACATGATTAATGAACGGATTTAATGGTTAAAAACGAGTTTTATAACAGATTAAACTCAAGAACTTTGTGTTCTTGAGAGTTTTGATGAAAAAGTGTCAATCTTTACTTTTTCGATGTTTATGACGTAGATCTGAGAAATGAACTGTCCTTTTGTGTTTATCCATGTTTGTTGCACTTGAATATGAACTTATTTGGGGTTTATAACATGAAAAATGGTTTATGTGAGAGTCTTGAGAGTTTAGAGTTTGAAATGAGAAATGTAGAAAATTGTTATCTATGAGGTCTGAACCTTTATGTGCAATTTTGACCTCTTTTCGTTGTGAACTGGTTTTAGTGGCCAACATAAAAGTTGTAGCCCTGTTTGTTAGCTTTCCAACGAGTATATGTGCGTCTCCATTGGACTTTCGTAGCCCAAGTTATGATCGTTGCAATGAGAGGCTGTCCTGCAGAAATCAGAACCAGTTCATTCTGCAGAGAATTCGCCCCAGGCGAAATATATTTCGCCCCAGGCGACAATTAGTCAGTGAGCAACCAGTAGAATTTCGCCCCAGGCGAAATTTGTTTCGCCTCAGGCGAAAATGTTGCAGTTTTCACCAATTTTTCATCTGCTATCTTCCTTTGCATGTATTTTCAATCAGTGTCTTATTCTTACATGATTGTTGATGCTTGTTGATGCTTGTGGATGCTTGTTGATGCTTATAACGATTGTTAATCATATATGAAGTATAAATGAAGTATATTAAGGTGTTAATCAACTTAATAAAGAAGGATATTAGAATTATGTTATTCTAATAAAGAAGTATATCGAATTATGTTATTCGATAAAGAAGGATATTAAGGTATAGTGTTATCTTAATAAAGAAGTAATGTTGGATAGTGTTCCACATTAGTAAATGAAGAGCTTAATGCTAATTAAAATGATTGTGAGTGAATTCATGAAAAACATATACATGCATTCATGAATATATGTGATATTGGATATTCCAATAAAGAAGGATATCGAATTATATTTATCCGATAAAGAAGGATATTAGAGGTGAGATACTCTGATAAAGAAGATGGTACCACATGCATTAGAGGTGTCTAGAGGACATAGCATGAATGTGAAGCATTAGATTGCATTAGGGATTATGTGTGCATTTTATGATAAATAATGTTTGACACGTACTTGGTAAATGTTGATTGTTAATCCGTATGTGAGGAGTAGAGTCCGTCATGACTATAAAATGAACAACGCAGGGTCCGTCATGACCATAATCTGAACCGTGTATTTGTGGTGTTAGATTACATTAGGAACTTTATGTGTATTCCTATTTGTAATTGAGTTATGTGTATTTGTTGATGTTTTGGTATTGTCCGAGACGACGTGAAACTATATGTTTGGTGTATTTTGTGGGTGATTGATTATGTGATAAATGAAGTATATGCATGATATATGAATATGCATGAATGATGGTGAGGTATATGTATAATGTATGATTATGCATGTTTTTATGAAGAAGTGTTTAAGTACCATTTACTTACACTTATATTTTGAGTATGTTTCCTAACTCTCTTTTATGTGTTATGTGCTGGACCGTTGGGGGTCCAGATTTACAGGTTTTGTGGTATTCGATGTCGAGTCGTCGACGAAGCTCCGCTCTGATTGTGACACGGGAAAGGGTTTTATATTGTATATAAAGTCTATTGTCTAGGTTGTTTTGTATAATCAATAAATATATTATTTGATTTAAGATTTGTATAAACACTATTTTTACTAATTAATTACATTAGTATTATTTTGATAGAGGAGTGTAATACTCGAACCGATATTCAATAAATTAAATGTGATTTTCCGTTGCGTATTTTGAAAAAGATTTTACTAAAGGTAGAAATATATAAATAATGGGTTTGGGTGTTACAATTGGTATCAGAGCCCCGTTGTCTTCGGACTGTGTGGGTTATGTGTCGATCAGAGCAGGTCTGTGCAGTCAGACCAAGTGAGTATTGTGTGTCAGTCGTGTTTGTCTAACAATTTTGTGGTGTTTGTTTTGTGAAATCACTTTTGTTGTTCATTTAGGAACTATGAGTGATGTGAATTGGATTAAATTATTCGTTCTTTTTCTGAGTAATGGTGTGAGTGCTATACTCCTATGTTTATAATAGTTGTATATGCGTAGAGTTTAACCTTTTTGTAGTTTAAACTTGATGGATTGATGCTTATTGCTAAATTGTTGATGATCCGGCATGATGTAAAACTGCATGTGAAGATCCGGCATGATATAAAACTGCATGTGGTAATGATTTGAAATAATTTTAAAAACTAATATTATTTCTTGAAGATTTTGGTGAAAATATAGAGTTATTTTCTTTTGGGTAAGTGGAAATTAATTTTCAAAATGGTGAGAAGAGTAGGATATTAATGTGTCCTGGTATGTGTTTGTTATATGTTTGTTTATAACATGTGCTAGATGATTACTAGGCATTTGAATTGCTATGCGTTTTATGAGTAAAAACATGAAGATCTCATAATTCTATGTTGTAATTGTGATGCATGATTCTAATTTGTACTTTCAAGTATATAATGATGTTCTATGCTTGATGTTTTGGATTTTGTGGATTAGTGAGTCGAGAAAACGAGAGTTTAGTGAGCGTAAGTTCAAAACCGTAGCAGAGCACCCAGATTTTTGGATGTGCTCGCTAGGCGAAGAATGAACCTCGCTGAGTCTCGCTAAGTCTTGCTATATCCTGTGAATGTTTTTGACTTGTCTCGCCGGGAACTCGCTAGCTTTTGCTAAGCGAGGGAGCCAGACAAGAATTTTATTTTTGTTGATGTCGTGTCCTAAGTGGATTGGATGTGAGTTTCTTGTCTTCTTGTGTTTGTTAGGACTAGAATAAATGTGAGTATGAATTATTGCTATGCAATGTTCATTTTTCTTGTGTTGTTTTGATTTCCTAACTTTGAGAAGTGAGGGAAGTATAGGTCACTTGAATGCTTGCATGAATTTGTGTTAGTGTTTAGGTATCGTGGGTTAAGTTTTGTCCCCTGTATGCGACATGCGTATAAACGATGTCGATACTAGTTTCTTCTTAGGAAGAATATGTTTAGAGACGATAGAACCGTTAGGTGTGAGCACCGGAAGTTCTAGTGGAAGAGTGTAGGTGGGTTTGAGATAAGTGGGGGAGAAGGTTATATCCCTCCGAGATGTTTCGATCGTGAGAAGATGAGATGAGTAGAGATGTTCTTGAAGCGGAATATTCAGGAAGTGGTGACGTTGTTCGAAGTGGAATGGATGGGAGCAACAAGTTGTGAGAAACTACTAGAAGAGAAGTTGTCGGACCAAGTGTTTCATCGTGGGGCGTTAGTGAGATTGGTTAAGTGAGATGAAGAGAATTCGAGACGGATGGAGATCGTGTGTTGCACTAAAAGTTTGAAGGCATCATTTTTGTGGACCAAGGTTGAAGTACCTGTTTGATCGGAAGGAGTCGAATATGAGGAAGAGGAAGTGATTATGATTCTTGAGAGGTGATGATTTTGAAGTAAGTTGTCATCCAAGTGGATCGGATGTTGTAGCGGATTCTTGAGTAAGAAGTTTTACGTGAGTCGTGCATTTGGTAGTAGGTTGAATTGGTTGAACAATTTGGAGTTCTAAGTCTAGTGTGTGAAGTAATTTTCATAAGAGATGTGAAGATTAGTGAACCGTTGGTGTTCATTAATCGATGAAGGGAAGTAGGCTTTAAGGTAGACGAGAATGGAATTGAGAAATATCATAATAGGATTGGTATGTTTGTTGAATCGTTGGAAGTGAGGATTGTATGAGTAGTCGAGTTTATTCGAAGATGGAAGTAGGATAACAATTCGGAAGATTTTGTGAGAGGCTTGCCAAAGAAAGGGTAATTGGATTTGGATAATGACAGGGCAATTTGTGTCGAAGTTGAATGAGATCCTAGAAGTGGAGATGAAGCTAAAAGAGAGGTATTATTTTTGAATGATGAAGAATAAGAAAGTTAGCCGTTGGAGAACGTGTTGAGAGTGAGTGATAGGAGGTCATGTTGGAAGTGACTTGTGTTAGGTGAGAGTTTGCGAAAAGGATTACCGCACATATGAGTAGATGTTGTGTTTGAGCACATATAGTAAGGAGTTGAAGGTGATGCCTAAGGTAAGTGTCAGAGAGCATTTGGTAGTGCCCACAAGATAAGAGTGAGTAAGTATTTGCTAAGGAATTTGGATTCATGGAATGGAAGAGTCGGTAGAGACTAGTTTTGTTAGATGCATCGTGGATGTTGATGAGGTATGGTCACAATCGGTGACAATGAAGTAAAGGATTTTAAATTGTTTCATCATGGATGATGAAACGGTAGTAACTTGGTGCATAACTTAAAATGTATTTGGACGAGAATTTTGGAAATTTTCTAGAGATGTCATATTGGGATTAGACAAGGAGTCATGAGTAAGAATACTAAGACAAAGGTCGATTAGAATTTAATGGATGGGATTAGATCGTATGACGAGTATTTGGAGCTTTGTGGATTTAATTCGATGAGTGAATAAACGGAGAAGAGTGTGCTTGTTGCAATACAAGACGATGGGGAACATGGATAGGTGGAGTGTGAGAGAATTGAAGATGTTGTTGGAATCAACGAGATAGAGGTTATGATCGTTTGGAGAACCAATTTTAGGTGGTAGCCTAATTTTGAAGTAGCGAATTGCTAAGGGATTAAGGAGAAGTGGTATTGGAAAATGTTGCGTTAAGGAATGCAAATGTTGGTTGAGAGATTACTTGGGAACGGAATAGTCGTGTTGGGATTCGACTCAATGATTGGAGATATGTGAGAAAAGGAATTTGACGGTTAGAGACGGTAGTTTTTAGCATGTGTCAATGAAGTTTGAGAATGTTGGTCATCAAGTGATTGTTGGAATTGAACTATCAAGTGATAAGTTGGAATAAGATTCGAATATGAATAAGTGATGTAACACGGTTAAGTGATCCATGAGGGAATCAGAGACTTATAGGATTTGTGGAGTTATGGAGTTGTGGAAGTATCTTTCGGAGAGTTCGATTAGTTGTACCTGTTTTGGGGTAGAGTTATGTGTACCGTAGAATGTGAGTCTATAGATGTTTCGTGCGGAGTGGACGTTTTAGCGGTTTGATAAGAATGTTTTGTGCCGATATCATGATTGTTGAATATTTATCGACAAATTGAGGAACTGGCCGTCCTTGATCTCTTGTTGATAAATGGACAAAAATTGTGTTGGATGGGATAAACTAATTTTGTCAAACTTAGTAATGTATAGCGTTTTGAGCGTTTGGTAGGAGGGTCGGATACAGGAGTTATCCGGAGTTGTTTTAGTTGCGTAATTTTCGAGGGCGAAAATCTTTTAAGTGGGGGAGAGTTGTAACGACCCAATTTTCATATTATTATTTTTATGTGTTAAAATATTTTATTAACGTGGAATTTTAATTAAGTTAATAACTTGAGTTATTTATCGAATACTTTAGTTATTAAGCGAGTAGAGTGAGTTAACGCGTTATTGGGCCAAGCCAATTGGGCTTGAGGCCCAATGGGCCTTGAGTGTGTGTGAGGGGGCGCCCATTAAGGGCAAGGAAGAGAGAGAGAAATTCATTTCTCATGGTTCTTGTGTTCTTGAGAGGAGAAGAGGAGAGCTTGGGAGCTAGAGCAAGGGGAGAGCTAGGGATTCGAGATCTTCGTCGTGTTTTCTTCGAATCCAGGTAAGAGAGTAGATTTCATATTCGTGGGTGACTCGAGGAAGGGGAGAATGTCGATTTCTCCTCACCCGAACTTCCTCCACCCCATTTTCGTTTTAGCTTAGAACGGATTTTCTTGATGGAAATCGTTCCTAAGGTTCTTAATATGTTTAACATGCTTTTAACATGATTAATGAACGGATTTAATGGTTAAAAACGAGTTTTATAACAGATTAAACTCAAGAACTTTGTGTTCTTGAGAGTTTTGATGAAAAAGTGTCAATCTTTACTTTTTCGATGTTTATGACGTAGATCTGAGAAATGAACTGTCCTTTTGTGTTTATCCATGTTTGTTGCACTTGAATATGAACTTATTTGGGGTTTATAACATGAAAAATGGTTTATGTGAGAGTCTTGAGAGTTTAGAGTTTGAAATGAGAAATGTAGAAAATTGTTATCTATGAGGTCTGAAGCTTTACGTGCAATTTTGACCTCTTTTCGTTGTGAACTGGTTTTAGTGGCCAACATAAAAGTTGTAGCCCTGTTTGTTAGCTTTCCAACGAGTATATGTGCGTCTCCATTGGACTTTCGTAGCCCAAGTTATGATCGTTGCAATGAGAGGCTGTCCTGCAGAAATCAGAACCAGTTCATTCTGCAGAGAATTCGCCCCAGGCGAAATATATTTCGCCCCAGGCGACAATTAGTCAGTGAGCAACCAGTAGAATTTCGCCCCAGGCGAAATTTGTTTCGCCTCAGGCGAAAATGTTGCAGTTTTCACCAATTTTTCATCTGCTATCTTCCTTTGCATGTATTTTCAATCAGTGTCTTATTCTTACATGATTGTTGATGCTTGTTGATGCTTGTGGATGCTTGTTGATGCTTATAACGATTGTTAATCATATATGAAGTATAAATGAAGTATATTAAGGTGTTAATCAACTTAATAAAGAAGGATATTAGAATTATGTTATTCTAATAAAGAAGTATATCGAATTATGTTATTCGATAAAGAAGGATATTAAGGTATAGTGTTATCTTAATAAAGAAGTAATGTTGGATAGTGTTCCACATTAGTAAATGAAGAGCTTAATGCTAATTAAAATGATTGTGAGTGAATTCATGAAAAACATATACATGCATTCATGAATATATGTGATATTGGATATTCCAATAAAGAAGGATATCGGATTATATTTATCCGATAAAGAAGGATATTAGAGGTGAGATACTCTGATAAAGAAGATGGTACCACATGCATTAGAGGTGTCTAGAGGACATAGCATGAATGTGAAGCATTAGATTGCATTAGGGATTATGTGTGCATTTTATGATAAATAATGTTTGACACGTACTTGGTAAATGTTGATTGTTAATCCGTATGTGAGGAGTAGAGTCCGTCATGACTATAAAATGAACAACGCAGGGTCCGTCATGACCATAATCTGAACCGTGTATTTGTGGTGTTAGATTACATTAGGAACTTTATGTGTATTCCTATTTGTAATTGAGTTATGTGTATTTGTTGATGTTTTGGTATTGTCCGAGACGACGTGAAACTATATGTTTGGTGTATTTTGTGGGTGATTGATTATGTGATAAATGAAGTATATGCATGATATATGAATATGCATGAATGATGGTGAGGTATATGTATAATGTATGATTATGCATGTTTTTATGAAGAAGTGTTTAAGTACTATTTACTTACACTTATATTTTGAGTATGTTTCCTAACTCTCTTTTATGTGTTATGTGCTGGACCGTTGGGGGTCCAGATTTACAGGTTTTGTGGTATTCGATGTCGAGTCGTCGACGAAGCTCCGCTCTGATTGTGACACGGGAAAGGGTTTTATATTGTATATAAAGTCTATTGTCTAGGTTGTTTTGTATAATCAATAAATATATTATTTGATTTAAGATTTGTATAAACACTATTTTTACTAATTAATTACATTAGTATTATTTTGATAGAGGAGTGTAATACTCGAACCGATATTCAATAAATTAAATGTGATTTTCCGTTGCGTATTTTGAAAAAGATTTTACTAAAGGTAGAAATATATAAATAATGGGTTTGGGTGTTACACTTCTAAAGTCATATAATCTTATTATATTTTCTTTAGTTAAGTTAGACCCGTTAAATAGCGATCGGATAAATAAATTACCTCACCGCAACTTATCAATATTGACAATGCACTTCGCGTTGGCAAAACCTACATTGATCGATATTGATCTTGAAGGGCGCTATTCGTTGGAAAGCGATAAAACTTAATATTAATTCCTTTGAGGGCTTTTATAATTAATTTGATCTCACCTTACCACGGCTTACATACAATGACGTCACTCCATACATAACATGCATCAACATACATAATATAATAAAATGATATGGTTATGGCCCCTAGCGTGATTGTTCCCTCAAGCCAATGAGAGAACCTATGCTATATCTAAGAACGACCTATACTTCTCCAAGATAGATCTTCATTGTTGTCCTTCCTGTCCTATTTGCTAATCTTATATTACATCACTACAAGAAACTCGTGTTCATACGAGGGAGTGAGATGAGAAAAGAAATTACATCAAGAAAAATATAAGAGAGGCACGACACGCAGGCCGTATTTAAAATCCCAAATAAAACGAAAAGAAGAACTAAGGCCATAACCATTCATCATGCAACTTAAATAACAATAAACACACAATTTATTATTATTACATTAGTCCAATTAATAAAACACCATGATTGATCACCTTAAGCTAAATTTCGATGAACACTTCATCATTGAATCCTAATCGCACCAACACTTGATGCTTCAGATATAAACCCTAGCCGTACTCTGTTTTTATAACAACACAACCCTTGTATTGTTACAAAATTAATACAGTAATCATTCATCAAAACGTTTCAGGATTTTGTTCACCATAGACGATTGGATATATGATGCTTCACCAGTTATCGGTTCCGAAGCTCACGCTCACAATCATCCATGCTCACAACAATCACTTAAAACTTTCAATGAACAATATGTTCTGTTTATATAACAACACTGTTGGATATTTGAATTGGCTTAATTTTGCTAAAACAAATATACTAACAAGATGTTGGAAAACATGTTACAACATCATATTTATTCAAGGAAATCTCGCGCATTTATGAGAGCATCTGCTATATATGGAAATCCACTTAAAGAGCACGCTCAATGGAGATTTGATCTGATCAGGAGTTTTAAGGATAAGACAAACTTAATGAAATAGCTGGATGACTTATCCTATCATATAAAGTCCTTTAAACACTTTTGGAAAGTCTTGATATATCCTTAATGAAGATTGAAAAAGTATCAGATCATCCTTTATGATTCTTAAGGAGCGTCTGAGCATTTGTGAAGAAAGAGGAGCGTGCCTGATCATTATATATACGAAGACCAAGCTCAAGACTAAGTATCTCATTGAAAAATATTAGTTACACATATTGAGTCTTTGTTGAGTCTTTTATTGTTTGATTGTAATTCTTGCTTGTGGATTCTATAACACGAGTTAAGAAGTAAGTTTATTATTTTAAGGTGACTCCTAAGCTTTGAAGTACGGAGTTTACCGTGTGTGATTCACTTGAAGCTTTTAAGCAAAAGTGAAGTGCTGTCTTGGCAAGTTGTCGCCACATCTTTCCTAACATTGTATAATCGACACAGGTTGTGTTGTGTGAGTGGAAGTGAGATGGGATCTCATGTCTAGGAGTTCCTAGGCAGAAGTTGCATGAGTAGTGTCGAGGTTATAAGGCGTAAACCAGGGGTTTGCTGGAGGTCTTAGTTTAAGGCGTAAATCCTAGGGTTTGCTGGAGGTCTTAGTAACTAGAGCTATTATAGGATTTCCTTCCTGGATTGGTATCCCCCAGAGTAGGCAGTTGGCTGAACTTGGTTAACAATTACTTGTGTCATTTATTTATTTACTGTCAGTTTTTATATGTTATATAAGATGTGCCAACAATAGAAACAACATTAATCATAAAGTAGTTGTTAGGACATCTTAGGCAACATCATTCTAGTGATACCAGAATTTCAATTGGCATCAGAGCAGGCACCCTGTTCTGTTATTTTGGGTGAGCTCCAGGGAAAGTACTTTCTGGTACAATGGATAAAGAAGGAGGGTCAGTGTCTAAACCCCCTTTACTGACAGGTCCTGAGAACTATGATTATTGGAAATCTCGTATGGAGGCTTTCATAAAATCAATTGACAGCAGGACATGGAAGGCTGTGTTACGTGGATGGGAACCACCAATGGTTCTTGACAAAGATGGCAATAAAACTGATGTTAAGAAGGCTAAAAGATTTGATATGAAGGTGACAGCCATTGAGGAGGCTCATGATCTCTCAAGCCTAAATTTAGATGAACTCATAGGATCACTTCAGACCTATGAAATTGGTTTGAACAGAAGGAATGAAAAGAAAGATAAGAATCTAGCTTTTGCGTCAAAAAATGCTGCTGATGATTTACAAATTGAATCTGAAGGTGAAGAAAGCTTAGCTGAGTCTATGGCTATGCTTGGGAGACAGTTCAACAAGTTGATGAAGAAAGTGGATCAAAGGCACAAGCCAAATGGTCGATTCAACAACAACAAACAGTCCAGCTTTCAGAAAAAGACAAATGAAGATGAAAGAGGAATGAAATGCCATGAATGTGAAGGTTTTGGCCATATCAGACCTGAATGTCCAACCTTTCTAAAAAGGCAAAAGAAAAGTCTTGTGGTTTCATGGTCTGATACAGATTCAGAGGAGGAAGAATCTGCCAAATTTGTTAATGCTTTAACAGGAGTGTGTGTATCTGACTCAGAATCATGTGATGAGGGGGTAACTTATGAGGAACTAGCTGCTACTTACAAAGATCTTCATAAAAGAAGTATAGAAGTTTGCAAAGCATTGGAGAAACAAAAGAAGATCAATGGCAAACTGCAAGCTGAGAGAAATGACTTACTCATGAACATTAATAATCTCAACATTAAGGTTGAAGATCAGGGTAGTCAAATTCAACAGTTGGAAATGGAGAAGTCTAACCTCCTGTGTAAAGTTGCTGAACAAGGAGAAGAAGTGACCAAGTTAAATGCTGACTTGGATCAAGTCACAAAAGTGGCTAAAATGATGACCAAAGGCACTGATGCCTTTGAGGAAATGTTACAAAGACAAAACTACGGGAAACCTAAGCCCATTGGTTTTGAACATGAAAGAATAAAGCAACAGATGAAGTTCAACAATGCCACTATACATACTCCAATCAACAACACATTTGTGTCAGGAGGATTGTCGCAACATCTTATGGAACATCCTGTGCCCAGGTTCTATAACTGGACATGTCATCATTGTGGAAGGAAAGGACATATTAGGCCTTTCTGCTATAGGCTGCACGGATATCCAAGGAGAGTTCATCAAGAATTCTATACTCCTGTCTTTCCTAATGTTACAACAAGACAGGAATGGAGAGAAAAGAAGAAGACCACAGGTCTAATAGCTCATACATCCTTGAGAGCTTCTTCAAGAGAAACCTGGTACTTTGATAGTGGTTGTTCTAGACACATGACAGGTGTTGAACACTATCTTGAAGACTTGAAGTCATATGCTACCAGTTTTGTAACCTTTGGAGATGGAGCCAAAGGAGAGATCAAGGGAGTTGGTAAACTTGCAAACCATGGCTTACCAAAGCTAGATAATGTGCTGCTTGTAAAAGGGCTTAAAGCTAATCTAATCAGCATAAGCCAACTTTGTGATCAAGGCATGAAAGTTAACTTCACAAAAGCTGAATGCCTAGTTACAAACGAGCAAGGAGAGCTATTGATGAAAGGAGTAAGGTCAAGAGACAACTGCTATCTCTGGATCCCTAAAGAAGAAGATGTACCAACATGTCTTATTAGTAAAGAAGATGAGGTAAAGTTGTGGCACCAAAAACTTGGTCACCTGCACCTCAAGGGCATGAAAAAGGCAATAGCTAAAGAGGCAATCAGAGGTCTCCCAAAACTCAAAATTGAGGAAGGAAGTATATGTGGAGAATGTCAAATAGGGAAACTGACAAAGATGTCGCATCCAAAGTTGCAACATCTTACCACAACAAGGGTACTAGAATTGCTGCACATAGACCTGATGGGGCCAATGCAAGTGGAGAGCCTTGGAGGAAAAAGGTACGCGTTTGTCATGGTAGATGACTTTTCAAGGTTCACGTGGATTGAATTTCTAAAAGACAAATCTGAAAGTTTTGATGCATTCAAAGAACTTTGTCTTCAACTCCAAAGAGAAAAGAACTCTGCTATTGTTAGGATACGAAGTGATCATGGTAAAGAGTTTGAGAATGCAAGCTTTCTTGAATTCTGCATCTCTGAAGGAATCAAGCATGAATTCTCAGCTCCAATCACACCTCAACAAAATGGTGTTGTTGAGAGGAAAAACAGGACAATACAAGAGTCAGCCAGAGTGATGTTGCATGCAAAACATCTTCCATATCAATTCTGGGCTGAGGCTATGCATACTGCTTGTTATATTCACAATCGTGTCACACTCAGAACTGGAACTTCTACTACACTATATGAACTGTGGAAAGGCAGAAAACCAACTGTCAAACACTTTCATGTGTTTGGAAGTAAGTGCTATATCCTATCTGATAGAGAGCACAGAAGAAAAATGGATCCTAAAAGTGAAGAAGGGTTGTTTCTTGGATATTCAACAAACAGCAGGGCCTATAGAGTTTACAACCAGAGAACCAAGGTAATAGTAGAATCTATCAATGTTGTGATAGATGATTTGACATCTGCTAAAACTTCTGACACTGAAGATGATGTTGCAACAACTTTGCCAACATCTGAAGAAGCTGTAGCAGAAAAGGAATCAGATTCAGATGATGAATCAACCATTCCTACACCTCGTCCTGTGAGTAAAGTTCCTTCAATAAGAATACAGAAGAATCATCCCAAGGATCTCATCATAGGAAATCCTAATCAGGGAATTGCTACAAGAAGGACAAATGAAGTGGTTACTAATTCTTGTTTTGTCTCAAAAGTTGAGCCTAAAAATGTAAAAGAGGCTCTCACTGATGAGTTTTGGATAGAAGCCATGCA
This sequence comes from Trifolium pratense, assembly GCF_020283565.1. NCBI lineage: Eukaryota > Viridiplantae > Streptophyta > Magnoliopsida > Fabales > Fabaceae > Trifolium > Trifolium pratense. The sequence goes on along the minus strand of NC_060062.1, from coordinate 54,711,019 downwards.
AGATGAATTAACTCAGTTTAGAAGAAGTGATGTGTGGGATCTTGTTCCTAGACCCAATGGTGTTAATGTCATAGGCACAAAATGGGTGTTCAAGAATAAGTCAGATGAAAATGGTGTTGTAACAAGAAACAAGGCAAGGTTAGTGGCTCAAGGGTACACTCAGGTTGAAGGACTTGATTTTGATGAAACATTTGCGCCAGTTGCAAGACTGGAATCTATTAGGCTACTTCTTGGTATAGCATGCATCTTCAAATTTAAGCTGTACCAAATGGATGTCAAGAGTGCCTTTCTTAATGGGTACCTACATGAAGAAGTTTATGTGGAGCAGCCTAAAGGTTTTGTAGATCCTGTTAATCCTGATCATGTGTACAAGCTGAAGAAGGCCCTTTATGGACTGAAACAGGCTCCAAGGGCCTGGTATGAAAGGCTGACAAATTTTCTTGTTAGTCAAGGATACAGAAAAGGAGGCCATGACAAAACCTTGTTTGTTAAAGAACAAGAAGAAAAGCTGATGATTGCCCAAATATATGTTGATGACATAGTATTTGGTGGAATGTCTGAAAAGATGGTGCAACATTTTGTACAACAAATGCAATCAGAGTTTGAAATGAGTTTGGTAGGTGAGCTGACATATTTCCTTGGTCTGCAAGTCAAACAAATGGAAGACACCATATTTGTTTCTCAAAGCAAGTATGCGAAGAATATGATCAAGAAGTTTGGAATGGACACTGCAGCACACAAGAGAACTCCAGCTGCTACACATCTGAAGCTAACCAAAGATGAGAATGGCATTGATGTTGACCAAAGCCTATACAGGAGCATGATTGGCAGTCTCTTGTATCTTACAGCTAGTAGACCAGACATCACCTTTGCTGTGGGTGTTTGTGCAAGATATCAAGCCAAGCCAAAGATGAGCCATCTTGTACAAGTCAAAAGGATTCTGAAGTATATAAAGGGCACCAGTGATTATGGGATTCTGTACTCCCAGACAAAGAATTCTACTTTGGTAGGGTATTGTGATGCAGATTGGGCTGGAAGTGCTGATGATAGGAAGAGTACCTCAGGAGGATGCTTCTTTTTGGGTGATAACTTGATCTCATGGTTCAGCAAGAAGCAGAATTGTGTGTCTCTATCCACTGCAGAGGCTGAATACATAGCTGCAGGTAGCAGTTGTTCACAGTTGATGTGGATGAAACAGATGCTGAAAGAATATAATGTCGACCAAGATGTCATGACATTATATTGTGACAACTTGAGTGCAATCAATATATCAAAGAATCCAGTTCAACACTCAAGAACCAAACACATAGACATCAGGCATCATTTCATCAGAGACCTTGTTGAAGAAAATTGTGTGGAACTCAAGCACATTGGTACAAGTGAACAGCTAGCTGACATTTTTACAAAGGCGCTTGATGCTAATCAGTTTGAATTTTTAAGGGGCAAACTGGGAATTTGCCTGCATGAAGAAGCATAGCAGTTACAGCAGTTGAGGCGTGCAAAAGGAAACTGTTTTCTTTCCCATCAATCAATGCACGCTAATTTAGGGAAATCATTACAAACTTCCCTTAAATGTGTCTGTACACGCCATCAATATACTTCCACTCAAATCCTAATTTTTTATCGTGAACCCTATTCTTCCACTTCCAACATCAACTTTCATCCATTCAACTTCCTAAACCTCAAAAATCGTCATCCAAACATGTCTGAATCTTCCCAAACTACAAAGTCCGGTCGTTCTACTCGATCAAAAGCAAAGATCGAACCCTCAAAAATCATCAAGGATGCTGTACCGGTTACAACTGTTCGTGCTTTCAAACCTAAAGTTCAATCAAGTGTTGCTGAGAAGAAAGGGAAGGAAAAATCAATTGAAAAGAAAACTTCAAAAGTAAGTGATGCTATCTCTCCATCTGGTAATAAATCTGAGAAAGGAACTTCTAAAAGGAATAGAAGGGATTATAAATCTAAGTTTGCTCTTTCTATGTCTGATTTGGTTTTTGAATCAAATGTTAACACATCTGAGAAAACAACTGAAGAACCTCAAAACCCTAAATCTGTGTCTGAAGTTGTTGAAACACTTATTTCAATTGCTGGTAACCCTAGTCAAGAAAATTTGGGATCTGATGCTGAAAAGAGAGATCTGAATGATATGCCTGTTGATACTGAGATGAAAGACACCCCTACAGAGGTTGACCCTGATATTGCTAACAAATCACCATCAATTGCTGAGATGATGGCTGAAAAATCAATCCCTGTTGTTACTGAAGAAGTTGCCATGCAAGATGTTGAGACATCTTTGAATGAGAATGAAGAAGTTGAAACTGCTGAGGAAGAACCTGTGAAGGAAGTTGCTGCTGAAAAAGATGTTGAGACAACTGTCACAACATCTGAGTCCACAGATGAAGAAACTGGAACTGCTGATGAGGGTACTTCTGATAATGAAGGGGACACTCAGTCTGAAGAGAGCAACCAGTCCTTACCCACAGAAGAACCAGAAATTGAAGCTGACAAATCTGTGGAAGTTGAGAAGGAAAAAGAAAAGGATGTAGTAGATGTTGATGATTATGTCACCACCAAGACTGCTGTAAAATCAACTGGTGGTATAACAAAAAGGTTGAGAAGCTGTACAGGGAAGGCTGTGGCCACTGCAAGCAAGGCTCCTGCACCAAGAGTAAAAACTAAAGGTGTTGGACCAGTTAAAGGTTGGAGCAAAGTTATCTCTCCTCCCAACAAAAAGAAGGAGACCCTGAAAAGGAAGAAGGAGTCATCTAGTGACTCAGACTATGATGCTGCTGAAGATGTTGCTAACATCTCATCTCCCAATCCTAAGAAGGCTACTGCAAAGAAGGCTCCTCAAGGTATTGAAGAAGCACCCTGTGATAACATCTCTTTTCATCGCGCTGCCTTTGCACTGAGTGAAGGTGTGAAAACACAAGAAGGGGGGGTTGAATTGTGTTTTAGCTAAGTTAAAACTTTTTCAAGTTCTTAACTCAACTAAGTTAGCAGCGGATAAATAACACAATTAATAATAAGATAGAGAGAGAGAAAGATCACACAAGCAATTTATACTGGTTCCTCTCACAAAACGAGAGTAGTCCAGTCCCCTTGCACTTCCAAGGGAGTTCACTATAATCACACAAGATTACACCTGCTCAAGCACACAAGCAAGAGACTTCTCAACAATGCTCAAGCACACAAGCTTAAGACTTCACACTTAAGCACACAAGCTTAAGTTTTCTCAAGTAATAGTAAAGTATATGAAAATATACAAATGCTCTTAGATGAACCTAAAGAGAACAAATACAAAATAGTACAGAGTATTTGACTAAAGTGCAAAAGCACTTAACAGCGGTTCAGAGCTTGTATATCACAAAGTTCAGAGGTTGTTCAGCGCACGTTCAATCCTTAATAATATATATATATTGTTGTAGCTGATTCTTCTAGTATATATACCACTAGAAAAGAGTCGTTGTAAAAAGAACCGTTGGGGTTGATAATCTTTTGTCTTCAAGCAGTCTGTCTTGATGCAGTTTGGTTGTATCCAAAACTAAGAAAGAGTTTCAGGTACTTTGACTACAGCAGAGAAGACTTTCCTTATTCAGCTAACAAGTCTGAAGACCCACGTTCTCAAAAGAGGACAGACAAAACAAGAGTAGCTGAACTGATCAGGCTTGAAAGGTCCTTTTCTTCATTGGTAGAAGAGTTGACTTGCAAAGAGAATCTTCACAGATCTCAAGAAGCTCTTCAGAGTTTGATGAAGCTTGTAGTCAGTCAAGAAGTTCTGAAGTCTTCATCCTCTGAATGTTGTAACTTCTGAAGTCTAACATCTTCTGAGCGCGTGAACTTCTGAACACACATCTTCTGAAGGTTTATTCAGAGCATTATATCTGCACACTTAAAATAAATTTTTAGTCCTTCCAATTGTTTATTAATACTTTGTTATCATCAAAACCTTTATAGATTTAGGGGCAAACATTTTTTAAATCAATTTTGTTCCAACAATCTCCCCCTTTTTGATGATGACAAACATAAGTATTAATTGACAATTGTTGTTAAATTAACTTATCATGTTTCTCTTAGGTTTATGAGGTTTGCAAGCTCCCCCTAAGATTGATACTCCTTAAAGCCAAAACTTTAGGTTATATCCATGATATTTTAATTTAGTATAAGATTAAGATAATCTGATCGCTTGTCGTTTCGCGATCAAAATAAATTTTAATTAAGAAAAGTAGTAACAAGGTAGTTAACCTTGGTCGTCTCACAAGGACCTCTAATTTAATAATTAGTAAAAATAAGAACAATGAATAACACAATTAAATATGAGGTTTTGGGTTTGTTTAGATCGAAAGAGTATTAAAAATTCAATTGATAAAAAGACGATCAATCCATTGGTTTTAGGAAAACTTCGTTATGATTCTATCCTCGGTTCACATAAAATATTGTTTATATATTCATGCCTTGGTTGGTTTATAAGACCGATTATACAAGCGATAAACAGTTTATACGAATTCATTCGATTAAGCAAAGAATGTGTTCAACTAACCATGAGTAGTGAACAAGCGTCACTTAGAACACGGTTTGTATCATGACAGATTTCGACCAACCCTTTTTTGCTAAGCGCCAAAAAACCTATATCAATTCCTATTCGAACTAGTCATACAAGCGATGAATCAATCCGAAAAGTCTCACAATATATAACTCAAAATAGAGATTAAGCATCACTATATTCGAGTTTCATAAATAAATAAAGAGCATGAATTGATAAGAGAAGACAATAAATAAATAAACTGAATTACTATTAAGAATTGAACCTCAAGAAGTCATGAACGATGTTCCCGTATACCAATGGATCAACCTAGGGTTGCTAGTTCTCCATGAGAATGTAGCAGCCTTTCTTTTCTATTTTTTTGTGTGAAATCAGAATTATCAAACCCTAGCTGTGTTTTTGCTTAAGTACTCATAGAAAATTGGGCTTAAAAAGCTACGGGTCGAAAAACATAAGTTTGACCCGAAATTACATTATTTTCATAAAGTCTGGAACATAAACGTAAATATTTGACTGCGTTGCGCTCCGAACTGGGTTCTGGCCTTAACATGAAAGTTGTAGCTCTTTCTCTTGTCTTTCCAACGCATATTCGCACACCTCAATCCGATACTCGTAGCTCAAGTTATGAGCTGCAGACTGAGAAGGATCAATATGTCATTAAATACGAAAATTGGTCAAATAAATTCATTAAGGCTCAATTGTGACCCAAAACTTAGAAACATAATAAAAACTCGATATTATTGTAGAAAGACTACTAATATGCTAAATTATAATACTAGAAAATATGTGCCAAAATGCACTGATCAAATTCCCCCACACTTATTCTTTTGCTCTCCTGAGCAAAACTCTAGAACAAAGCATGCTACAATCATCACAAGCAATCAACAAATTCTAGGATTCAAGCTTCCAACCGTGGACTGTATTTCAAAGATTGACATAACCCTTGTATATCAGCTGTCAACGATAACCCTGCGTGTGTGTGTACTGCCTATTACTTTTCAACCAGAGTCATGACATGATCCTTCTCGAAAATACACAGTCAGGATACTAAGCTAGCTTTTCCTTTCTTACAATTCAGAGTATGGGTCCGGATTTCAGCTTGGGGGAAAACTGCACTTTTCATGTTCTCACAGGCGATTTGTTTTAGCGCAGGGACACCACTTAAGTTCATTTTAGTTATGCTTTAGGTGCTACTCTACCTTTTCACCTGACGGGATCTCGTTTGTTGCGAGTCCAACCTGTTACTCCGAGTAGAGCACCCTACACAACATTTGTTCCTCCAGTTTTAGGCACAGGAACTCCACATATATCTTATTGTTCCTCCAATTTTAGGTACAGGAACTTATATTATTATCTTATAGAAAAGCCATGTAGTGTCCCATCATTTAATCTAGCCATGATCCTGCAATCAAGTAATCTATCTTTTCCCCCAAACTTAGTCTTAGTCATACTTCTGCATCAAATTCAGTACTCAAATAACTTAGGCTAATGACTGTGTATTTTAAAGATTTATCAAGCCACTACTAAGTTTGCAAGTTTTCAGCAGTTGTGCATTAAGGTGCAAAGATTATCATATCCAACATGAAAACAAGAATTTCAAAAAAAAAAAATTCACCAATCCTACAACTATACTACTCTAGCCCAAGAACATGTGACTACTCATAACAATTGCAAGCATGCCAGAACTGTTTTTATTCTATTTTTATTTTTTTATTAAATAACTAAATGTAAAATGTCCCCCCCCACACTTAAATCAGACATTGTTCGCAATGTAACAATAAGCATAAAGTGATAAAAGGAAGGAACACACCCGAGGGATCAAGGTGGAATTGTAGTTGTAGCTTCCATGTCTGGTGGTTTTGGTGGAGGCCTTTCCGTACTACGAATGCACGAGACAAGAAAAAACAAATAGCAAGTGAACTTGGATATCAACAAAAAATCTGGTGGCTTAGGAGGAATAGCCAGCACATATGGTAAACCTGCACTAACAAAAACATGAATATCAGAAAATCCACATTTAGCTTGTGAGTCAGATAAATTGGGTGGAAGAGATGCACAAATGATGAAGGATGGCTGCTTGTTGTGCGGCTTAATCAGAGGTTCCACCAACAATCTTTTTGCTATAGACAATGGTTGCTTCCGACTAAAATCCACACTTTTTGTGTTAACTTCAAGAGTTATTGAATTTGTTGGGATTTCTGCACAACTGGTTGCCGGAATCAAAATGTCTTCACCTAAAATAGCTGCATTGATCTCATGACAAATATTACAAACACCACATTCACAAGCAAAAATTTCAAAAGATTTATCTACTTCAAGAGAAGTATATAATTCATCCAAATCAAAATTTTGTGGTGTAATATTCTCTTTCATGCATTCACTTGAGTTTGTGTTATTTATTTTATGTTCATCAACAGAAACAAGTATTGTTTCAATGGGCTCACCTGGAGTTTCATCAACACTTGTATCACATTGCATTACCTCTAAGAGTGCAGCAGGTTGTACATCATCATGCAACATCTTCTTCTCTTGAATTAGATGGGCATTGGAGACTATTTGCTCAACTTGGATTGCTAAACTTTGAAGAGAGGATTGCATCCATTCATCCATTTGCTTATTATGTTCAGCCATCTGCTTTATCAATTCTTCCAAACTAGGTTGTGGCTCAACCACCAATGAATCAATTTGCTGAAACTGTGGATGTGACCAAATAGGCTGCTCAGCAGGATATGAATTTTGTTCTTGATAGTATTGTCCTTGAAAATTACCTACAAATTGCGTCTCACCACAAAAAGTATCTAAAAATATAGGACAATCATCACTTATATGAAAACTCGAAGAACAAATATTACACATCACAGTTGGAATATAATTTTGATAGCAAGATTGTTGTTTTCTTGCATCCAAGCAATTTATGATATAAGCCAACTGGTCCGATGAATCTCCCATTTTTTTATTGGTTTTTTTTTTTGTCTAAATAAAATGAAGAAAAAAATAAAAAACGAGTCAAATAAAATCTAAAAAAAAATTAAAAATAACACCTAAAATCTTTAAAAATCAAACAAATCTAAATATAATTTTTTGGGATTTTTTTAAATGTATGGAAAATTCAAAAAAAATAAAAAGTGGTCTAAACGAAGGAATTTCGCAATTTCAGCCTCAATTTTCGTATCAAAGATACGAAAGTTTTGTGCCTTGATTTTGTTCCGATTTGTGGACCAAATTTCGGATCAATCTGAGATATCAACCGAAAATAAATTATTTTTCAGCTTCACTGCAAAACTCAACGTCAGAACCTGAAGCACAACAAAAACTCACAAAACAAAAAGTGTTAGTAATGTTAGTTAGTTCTAAATTTTACTAATCCTAATCAGAGATCCCCGGCAACGGCGCCAATTTGATCGCTTGTCGTTTCGCGATCAAAATAAATTTTAATTAAGAAAAGTAGTAACAAGGTAGTTAACCTTGGTCGTCTCACAAGGACCTCTAATTTAATAATTAGTAAAAATAAGAACAATGAATAACACAATTAAATATGAGGTTTTGGGTTTGTTTAGATCGAAAGAGTATTAAAAATTCAATTGATAAAAAGACGATCAATCCATTGGTTTTAGGAAAACTTCGTTATGATTCTATCCTCGGTTCACATAAAATATTGTTTATATATTCATGCCTTGGTTGGTTTATAAGACCGATTATACAAGCGATAAACAGTTTATACGAATTCATTCGATTAAGCAAAGAATGTGTTCAACTAACCATGAGTAGTGAACAAGCGTCACTTAGAACACGGTTTGTATCATGACAGATTTCGACCAACCCTTTTTTGCTAAGCGCCAAAAAAACCTATATCAATTCCTATTCGAACTAGTCATACAAGCGATGAATCAATCCGAAAAGTCTCACAATATATAACTCAAAATAGAGATTAAGCATCACTATATTCGAGTTTCATAAATAAATAAAGAGCATGAATTGATAAGAGAAGACAATAAATAAATAAACTGAATTACTATTAAGAATTGAACCTCAAGAAGTCATGAACGATGTTCCCGTATACCAATGGATCAACCTAGGGTTGCTAGTTCTCCATGAGAATGTAGCAGCCTTTCTTTTCTATTTTTTTGTGTGAAATCAGAATTATCAAACCCTAGCTGTGTTTTTGCTTAAGTACTCATAGAAAATTGGGCTTAAAAAGCTACGGGTCGAAAAACATAAGTTTGACCCGAAATTACATTATTTTCATAAAGTCTGGAACATAAACGTAAATATTTGACTGCGTTGCGCTCCGAACTGGGTTCTAGCCTTAACATGAAAGTTGTAGCTCTTTCTATTGTCTTTCCAACGCATATTCGCACACCTCAATCCGATACTCGTAGCTCAAGTTATGAGCTGCAGACTGAGAAGGATCAATATGTCATTAAATACGAAAATTGGTCAAATAAATTCATTAAGGCTCAATTGTGACCCAAAACTTAGAAACATAATAAAAACTCGATATTATTGTAGAAAGACTACTAATATGCTAAATTATAATACTAGAAAATATGTGCCAAAATGCACTGATCACTTACTTATGAAGTTTATTTTAGTTTCAACTAACTTAGTCTCCACCTTGAAATACGTAAAACAACTTAAAAGTAACAACTTTTAACTTAACGGATAAAAGCGAGATAAAAGGCGTGGTTTCAGTTTTGAAACATATCACTTATCAATTAATGCGTAACTACTCCCCCTTTTGTCATTATCAAAAAGTAAAAAAAAATTTATATAACCAAGACAGTCAAAGAAGAAGAGTGATTGTTACAAAGGTGAATTTATTTCAAAGACAGAAAACAACGCGCTTAAAAGGTTATAAAAAAGGTGAACGAGTTAACATGCCTGCTTCACGGAAAAACAAGAATAAACGAGTAAAACAAGAGAGATTAGGAAAAATGAAAAGGTTTAGTTTACGCATTGCAGAGTTTCGGAGAAAGAAAGAAGACGAACAACGCGAAAAAGATGAGAAAGATAAAGAAGACAACAAGAAACCACAAGATGCTGAGATAATAATCATCTCATCAGATTCTGAAGCTGAAGAGAATGAAGATGATGCTGACTATGTTGAGTTCTTGGCTAGCTATGTTCCAGAAGAAGAACAAGAAGAAGAAGAAGAAGAGCAAAACCCAGATCCTATAGAGATTTCATCAGAGGATGCTGAGGAGAAATCTGAGATTTCTTCTGAGTATTATCCATCTGATTAGGATTAGGTTGTCTTTTTCTTTTTCTTTTTTTTTTACCAATGTACTCAACATGGTTAGATCAATAATAAAGATTTTCGATTTAAAAGCATCTTGTGTTCTTATGATCTTATTTATCAAAGAAAATTTGCACAACAAAAAAAAAAAATAAAATAAAATAACAAACCACATAACCAGAATAAGAAATTTTTGCAGACAAAGTAAAGACAACATAAACAAAACAGCTTGAAATAAAAACCAGACAAATAAAATTGTTCAGAAGGTAACAAGAAAAAACAAAACACAGCTTAAAACAAGTGCTTAGAGTCCTAGGGTTTATTAAGGAAAGCTAAGAGTTGGTCAAATTTGTCATTCAGCGATCCCACATTGGAAACTAAACCATCCACCTTGGTTTCCAATGTTTGGTGAGCAGCTCTTTGCCTTTCCAAACCTTCCTGCTGTTCCCTCAGGGCTTCTTGAAAGATCTGCAACTGATTAACCACCACAGGAGCTTGATCCTGAACCAAAGGCACTTTTTCTTCAACCAAAGGTGCCTTGCCTTTATCAGAGGGTTCACCTTCCTCTGGATAGTCAATCATCAGCACATCCTCTTGATTCTCAAAAGCAAGCACATCATCCTCTGAAAAGTCCTCGGGTTGCAACTCATTTGCCAACTGGGCAACTCTTGCAGCAGCTTCTTCTAACCTTTCAGACTCAGACCTCTGAGCTTCAAGACTCTGAAACAGCTTGGAGTCTATCCAGATGACTTTGAAAGCGTTCAGACGTTGTTCAGCAGCAGCAAGAGCTTCCAGCTTAGCACGTTCAGACTCAGCATGATTGAAAGTTGTAATCCTCTTCAACTCAGCCCTAGCCAGACTTTTCCTCATGAAGCTTATCACATCCAAGTCTCTTCTTCCAACCACAGCCTTAATTTCCTCAGCAGCACCATCCAAAGCATTGCAAATCCTTGCCTTAATGCTTGAAACTTCCAAATCCACATCAGAAGGACAAACTAGAAACCTGTCCTTTAGCAAAGATAATCTAACCAAGTCTTTATGCAATTGAGTGGATAGATTATTGAATGGGTTAGATGATGAGGGTGAAGGATTGGGAATGGTAGAGATATTGGTTGATTCATTAGCAGGATTGTCAATAATGACAACTTCTGCCTCTGAAGGCTTGGGGGCACAAGTATGAATACGCTCAGGAGAAGCATATTCAGCACTTGGTTGAGGTTCAGGAATTGTTTCAGGAATTGGATTATCTGTTGGTTCAGGGTTAGATGGTTCAGGATTTTGATGTTGTGGGGATGCAGGTTCAGATGACAGAATTGGAGATGGTTGTTTAGTGGGAGAAGCTTTGTCAGGGTTTGGAGTGTGTGATGTAGGTTCAGATGGTGATATGATAGGTGTTTCTATTTGTGGTTGAGGTTGAGGTGATTTAGGTTTTGGAGGTGATGAAGGTTTCTGGGTGAAGGTTTGGTTATTCAGAGGATCTGGACTAAGATGTTTTTCTAATTCTGATAGGGGATTATCAGAGGTTGGAGTTTCAGAGGCTGGTAAAACAGTTCTGAGAGGTTTGGTGTAACCTATTCCAATCTCTTTTGCATTAAAGACTGAAGGTGTGAAAACACAAGAAGGGGGGGGTTGAATTGTGTTTTAGTCAAGTTTAAAACTTTTTCAAGTTCTTAACTTAACTACAACGGCAGCGGATAAATAACACAATAAACACGATAAGAGAGAGAGAGAGATCACACAAGCAATTTATACTGGTTCCTCTCACAAAACGAGAGTAGTCCAGTCCCCTTGCACTTCCAAGGGATTTCACTATAATCACACAAGATTACACCTGCTCAAGCACACAAGCAAGAGACTTCTCAACAATGCTTAAGCACACAAGCTTAAGACTTCACACTTAAGCACACAAGCTTAAGTTTCCTCAAGTAATAGTAAAGTATATGAAAATATACAAATGCTCTTAGATGAACCTAAAGAGAACAAATACAAAATAGTACAGAGTATTTGACTAAAGTGCAAAAGCACTTAACAGCGGTTCAGAGCTTGTATATCACAAAGTTCAGAGTTTGTTCAGCGCACGTTCAATCCTTAATAATATGTATATGTTGTAGCTGATTCTTCTAGTATATATACCACTAGAAAAGAGTCGTTGCAAAAAGAACCGTTGGGGTTGATAATCTTTTGTCTTCAAGCAGTCTGTCTTGATGCAGTTTGGTTGTATCCAAAACTAAGAAAGAGTTTCAGGTACTTTGACTACAGCAGAGAAGACTTTCCTTATTCAGCTAACAAGTCTGAAGACCCACGTTCTCAAAAGAGGACAGACAAAACGAGAGTAGCTGAACTGATCAGGCTTGAAAGGTCCTTTTCTTCATTGGTAGAAGAGTTGACTTGCAAAGGGAATCTTCACAGATATCCAAAAGATCTTCAGAGGTTGATGAAGCTTTAGTCACTCAAGAAGTTCTGAAGACTTCATCATCTGAAGGTTGTATCTTCTGAAGTCCAACATCTTCTGAGCGCTTGTGAACTTCTGAATTCACATCCTCTGAGCTTCACTCAGAGCTTATATGATGCTTATATCTGCGCACTTAAAATAAATTTTTAGTCCTTCCAATTGTTAATTAATACTTTGTTATCATCAAAACCTTTATAGATTTAGGGGCAAACATTTTTAAATCAATTTTGTTCCAACAATCTCCCCCTTTTTGATGATGACAAACATCAGTATTAATTGACAATTGTTGTTAAATTAACTTATCATGTTTCTCTTAGGTTTATGAGGTTTGCAAGCTCCCCCTAAGATTGATACTCCATAAAGTCTGAACTTTATGTTTTATCCATGATATTTTAATTTAGTATAAGATTAAGATGGTTTGAAATAAAACAAATTTCATATCTTTCTTCAGAGTGAGAGGTTTGCAAGCTCTCCCCCTAAGTCTCATAAGGCTAAGTTAAAATTGCACTCTTAACTTATCCTTACTTATGAAATTTATTTTAGTTTCAACTAACTTAGTCTCCGCATTGAAATACGTAAAACAACTTAAAAGTAACAACTTTTAATTTAACGGATAAAAGCGAGATAAAAGGCGTGGTTTCAGTTTTGAAACATATCACTTATCAATTAATGCGTAACTACTCCCCCTTTTGTCATTATCAAAAAGTAAAAAAAATTTATATAACCAAGACAGTCAAAGAAGAAGAGTGGTTGTTACAAAGGTGAATTTATTTCAAAGACAGAAAACAACGCGCTTAAAAGGTTATAAAAAGGTGAACGAGTTAACATGCCTTCTTCAAGTAAAAACAAGAGAAAACGAGTAAATCAAGAGAGATTAGGAAGAATGAGAAGGTTTAGTTCACGCATTGCAGAGTTTAGGAGAAAGAAAGAAGACGAACAACGCGAAAAAGATGAAAAGAATAAAGAAGATAACAAGAAACCACAAGATGCTGAGATAATAATCATCTCATCAGATTCTGAAGCTGAAGAGAATGAAGATGATGCTGACTATGTTGAGTTCTTGGTTGGCTATGTTCCAGAAGAAGAACAAGAAGAAGAAGAAGAAGAGCAAAACCCAGATCCCATAGAAATATCATTAGATGATGCTGAGGAGAAATCAGAGATTTCTTCTGAGTTTTATCCATCTGATTAGGATTAGGTTGTCTTTTTCTTTTTCTTTGTACCAATGTACTCAACATGGTTAGATCAATAATAAAGATTTTCGTTTTAAAAGCATCTTGTGTTCTTATGATCTTATTTATCAAAGAAAATTTGCACAAACAAAAAAATAACAAACCACATAACCAAAATAAGAAATTTTTGCAGACAAAGTAAATACAACATAAACAAAACAGCTTGAAATAAAAACCAGACAAATAAAATTGTTTAGAAGGTAACAAGAAAAACAGAACACAGCTTAAAAGAAAATTGTTCAGAAGATAATAAAGAAACTTAAAACAAGTGCATAGAATCCTAGGGTTTCTTAAGGAAAGCTAAGAGTTGGTCAAATTTGTCATTCAGCGATCCCACATTGGAAACTAAACCATCCACCTTGGTTTCCAATGTTTGGTGAGCAGCTCTTTGCCTTTCCAAACCTTCCTGCTGTTCCCTCAGGGCTTCTTGAAAAATCTGCAACTGATTAACCACCACAGGAGCTTGATCTTGAACCAAAGGCACTTGTTCTTCAACCAAAGGTGCCTTGCCTTTATCAGAGGGTTCACTTTCCTCTGGATAATCAATCATCAGCACATCCTCTTGATTCTGAAGAGCAAGCACATCATCCTCTGAAATGTCCTCGGGTTGCAACTCATTTGCCAACTGGGCAACTCTTGCAGCAGCTTCTACTAACCTTTCAGACTCAGACCTCTGAGCTTCAAGACTCTGAAACAGCTTGGAGTCTATCCAGATGACTTTGAAAGCGTTCAGACGTTGTTCAGCAGCAGCAAGTGCATCCAGCTTAGCACGTTCAGACTTAGCATGATTGAAAGTTGTAATCCTCTTCAACTCAGCCCTAGCCAGACTTTTCCTCATGAAGCTTATCACATCCAAGTCTCTTCTTCCAACCACAGCCTTAATTTCCTCAGCAGCACCATCCAAAGCATTGCAAATCCTTGCCTTAATGCTTGAAACTTCCAAATCCACATCAGAAGGACAAACTAGAAACCTGTCCTTTAGCAAAGATAATCTAACCAAGTCTTTATGCAATTGAGTGGATAGATTATTGAATGGGTTAGATGATGAGGGTGAAGGATTGGGAATGGTAGAGATATTGGTTGATTCATTAGCAGGATTGTCAATAATGACAACTTCTGCCTCTGAAGGCTTGGGGGCACAAGTATGAATACGCTCAGGAGAAGCATATTCAGCACTTGGTTGAGGTTCAGGAATTGTTTCAGGAATTGGATTATCTGTTGGTTCAGGGTTAGATGGTTCAGGATTTTGATGTTGTGGGGATGCAGGTTCAGATGACAGAATTGGAGATGGTTGTTTAGTGGGAGAAGCTTTGTCAGGGTTTGGAGTGTGTGATGTAGGTTCAGATGGTGATATGATAGGTGTTTCTATTTGTGGTTGAGGTTGAGGTGATTTAGGTTTTGGAGGTGATGAAGGTTTCTGGGTGAAGGTTTGGTTATTCAGAGGATCTGGACTAAGATGTTTTTCTAATTCTGATAGGGGATTATCAGAGGTTGGAGTTTCAGAGGCTGGTAAAACAGTTCTGAGAGGTTTGGTGTAACCTATTCCAATCTCTTTTGCATTAAAGACTGAAGGTGTGAAAACACAAGAAGGGGGGGGTTGAATTGTGTTTTAGTCAAGTTTAAAACTTTTTCAAGTTCTTAACTTAACTACAACGGCAGCGGATAAATAACACAATAAACACGATAAGAGAGAGAGAGAGATCACACAAGCAATTTATACTGGTTCCTCTCACAAAACGAGAGTAGTCCAGTCCCCTTGCACTTCCAAGGGATTTCACTATAATCACACAAGATTACACCTGCTCAAGCACACAAGCAAGAGACTTCTCAACAATGCTTAAGCACACAAGCTTAAGACTTCACACTTAAGCACACAAGCTTAAGTTTCCTCAAGTAATAGTAAAGTATATGAAAATATACAAATGCTCTTAGATGAACCTAAAGAGAACAAATACAAAATAGTACAGAGTATTTGACTAAAGTGCAAAAGCACTTAACAGCGGTTCAGAGCTTGTATATCACAAAGTTCAGAGTTTGTTCAGCGCACGTTCAATCCTTAATAATATGTATATGTTGTAGCTGATTCTTCTAGTATATATACCACTAGAAAAGAGTCGTTGCAAAAAGAACCGTTGGGGTTGATAATCTTTTGTCTTCAAGCAGTCTGTCTTGATGCAGTTTGGTTGTATCCAAAACTAAGAAAGAGTTTCAGGTACTTTGACTACAGCAGAGAAGACTTTCCTTATTCAGCTAACAAGTCTGAAGACCCACGTTCTCAAAAGAGGACAGACAAAACGAGAGTAGCTGAACTGATCAGGCTTGAAAGGTCCTTTTCTTCATTGGTAGAAGAGTTGACTTGCAAAGGGAATCTTCACAGATATCCAAAAGATCTTCAGAGGTTGATGAAGCTTTAGTCACTCAAGAAGTTCTGAAGACTTCATCATCTGAAGGTTGTATCTTCTGAAGTCCAACATCTTCTGAGCGCTTGTGAACTTCTGAATTCACATCCTCTGAGCTTCACTCAGAGCTTATATGATGCTTATATCTGCGCACTTAAAATAAATTTTTAGTCCTTCCAATTGTTAATTAATACTTTGTTATCATCAAAACCTTTATAGATTTAGGGGCAAACATTTTTAAATCAATTTTGTTCCAACAATCTCCCCCTTTTTGATGATGACAAACATCAGTATTAATTGACAATTGTTGTTAAATTAACTTATCATGTTTCTCTTAGGTTTATGAGGTTTGCAAGCTCCCCCTAAGATTGATACTCCATAAAGTCTGAACTTTATGTTTTATCCATGATATTTTAATTTAGTATAAGATTAAGATGGTTTGAAATAAAACAAATTTCATATCTTTCTTCAGAGTGAGAGGTTTGCAAGCTCTCCCCCTAAGTCTCATAAGGCTAAGTTAAAATTGCACTCTTAACTTATCCTTACTTATGAAATTTATTTTAGTTTCAACTAACTTAGTCTCCGCATTGAAATACGTAAAACAACTTAAAAGTAACAACTTTTAATTTAACGGATAAAAGCGAGATAAAAGGCGTGGTTTCAGTTTTGAAACATATCACTTATCAATTAATGCGTAACTACTCCCCCTTTTGTCATTATCAAAAAGTAAAAAAAATTTATATAACCAAGACAGTCAAAGAAGAAGAGTGGTTGTTACAAAGGTGAATTTATTTCAAAGACAGAAAACAACGCGCTTAAAAGGTTATAAAAAGGTGAACGAGTTAACATGCCTTCTTCAAGTAAAAACAAGAGAAAACGAGTAAATCAAGAGAGATTAGGAAGAATGAGAAGGTTTAGTTCACGCATTGCAGAGTTTAGGAGAAAGAAAGAAGACGAACAACGCGAAAAAGATGAAAAGAATAAAGAAGATAACAAGAAACCACAAGATGCTGAGATAATAATCATCTCATCAGATTCTGAAGCTGAAGAGAATGAAGATGATGCTGACTATGTTGAGTTCTTGGTTGGCTATGTTCCAGAAGAAGAACAAGAAGAAGAAGAAGAAGAGCAAAACCCAGATCCCATAGAAATATCATTAGATGATGCTGAGGAGAAATCAGAGATTTCTTCTGAGTTTTATCCATCTGATTAGGATTAGGTTGTCTTTTTCTTTTTCTTTGTACCAATGTACTCAACATGGTTAGATCAATAATAAAGATTTTCGTTTTAAAAGCATCTTGTGTTCTTATGATCTTATTTATCAAAGAAAATTTGCACAAACAAAAAAATAACAAACCACATAACCAAAATAAGAAATTTTTGCAGACAAAGTAAATACAACATAAACAAAACAGCTTGAAATAAAAACCAGACAAATAAAATTGTTTAGAAGGTAACAAGAAAAACAGAACACAGCTTAAAAGAAAATTGTTCAGAAGATAATAAAGAAACTTAAAACAAGTGCATAGAATCCTAGGGTTTCTTAAGGAAAGCTAAGAGTTGGTCAAATTTGTCATTCAGCGATCCCACATTGGAAACTAAACCATCCACCTTGGTTTCCAATGTTTGGTGAGCAGCTCTTTGCCTTTCCAAACCTTCCTGCTGTTCCCTCAGGGCTTCTTGAAAAATCTGCAACTGATTAACCACCACAGGAGCTTGATCTTGAACCAAAGGCACTTGTTCTTCAACCAAAGGTGCCTTGCCTTTATCAGAGGGTTCACTTTCCTCTGGATAATCAATCATCAGCACATCCTCTTGATTCTGAAGAGCAAGCACATCATCCTCTGAAATGTCCTCGGGTTGCAACTCATTTGCCAACTGGGCAACTCTTGCAGCAGCTTCTACTAACCTTTCAGACTCAGACCTCTGAGCTTCAAGACTCTGAAACAGCTTGGAGTCTATCCAGATGACTTTGAAAGCGTTCAGACGTTGTTCAGCAGCAGCAAGTGCATCCAGCTTAGCACGTTCAGACTTAGCATGATTAAAAGTTGTAATCCTCTTCAACTCAGCCCTAGCCAGACTTTTCCTCATGAAGTTTATAACATCCAGATCTCTCTTACCAACTACAGCCTTAATCTCTTCAGCAGCATCATCCAAAGCAGTGCAAATCCTTGCCTTAATGCTTGACACTTCTAGGTCCACATCAGAAGGACAAACTAAAAACCTGTCCTTTAACAGAGATAATCTAACTAAGTCATCATGAAACTGAGTGGATAGATTACTAAAAGGGTTAGTTGATGAGGGTGAAGGATTGGGAATGGTAGAGAGGTTAGGTGTTTCAGTAGCAGGGTTGTCAATAATAACAACTTCTGCCTCTGAAGGCTTGGGGGCACAAGTATGAATACGCTCAGGAGAAGCGTGTTCAGCATTTGGGTTAGGATTTGGTTCAGGGGTTGATTCAGATGATGAGATGTCAGAGGTTGATTCAGGATAAATGTGTTCAGGGGATGGTTCAGGAGCAATTTGTTCAGGGGTTGGTTCAGGAGCAATTTGTTCAGGGGTTGGTTCAGGAGCAATTTGTTCAGGGGTTGGTTCAGGAGCAATTTGTTCAGGGGTTGGTTCAGGAGCAATTTGTTCAGGGGTTGGTATATCTGGTTGAGGTTCAGATGGTGGAATGTCAGATGGCTGTTTTTGTGATTGAGGTTGAGGTGATTTGTGGGTTTCATGAGAAAGAGGTTGATTATTGAGAGGGTCAGGGCTGAGGTGTTTTTCTAGTTCAGAAAGTGGGTTATCAGAAGGTGAGATGATTGTGGATTCAGGAAGTATGGTCCTAAGTGGTTTTGTATAACCTATTCCAATTTCAGCTTCATTAAAGATGAACTTAGTAGATGTACCTTTAGGATCAGGGACACGTTTCTGACGCAGCCTAGTATTGAGAGTTTCTTCGTCAGACTCAGTTTCGGATTCAGAGGATTCACTCTCTTCACTTTCTTCTTCATCATCAACAATGATAGGCTCCTTTGATGATGTTGCAGCAGCTTTTCCAGTCAAAGCTTCATGTTCCTCTTTGTTCTTTGCTCAGCAACAGCTTCTTCTACCTTAACCTTCTTCTGAGCCAGAAGATCTGGTTTATCTTGTTCAGCTTTCCTCTTAGGTTTCCTTTTTGGATTATACATGTTTACAGGAGCTGGAGGGACCATACTCCTATCAACAGTATATCCTTCTTTTCTCAGAACTTCCAGATAGTCTTGGATGATGTGCTCAGCATCCATTTCAGAAATTACTGGATATCCATCCACATACAGACGATCTTCAAGACTAGCTGTAAACTCTTGTGGAGGTGGAACCACTTTGGATGAGATGAGACGCATCTTGGTGAGAAAGCTGGCATTCAGAATCTCAGGAGTGAATTTCTTTTCAACAAGTTCTGGATGGAACTTCTTCAGATTCTCAACCACATGACCTTGATATAGAAGGTCTGAGAGTAATCTTGGATAGGCTATAGCTGTCTTCCTCTGAGATTTGCTTAAGAAGATTGCCTCACAAATCCTCTCAAAGAAGTATTCTCCCAGATTCACCTTCATTTCTTTCAGAAGAAAGTAGATCAGATGACGATGAGTCCAGGAAATTGTATCAGTACCACCAACTCTTGGACTGATAGCAGCTAGTATAATCTTGAATAGCACTCTGCAGACGTCAGTCAAACCCTTGACTTTACCCTTCAGTTTCAAATCTGTACACATCAGAGCCAGAAGATCATCTCTGTACCTTGTGTCCTTCTCAAAAACATCCAACTCTATCCCAGAGTTATCTAGACCAAGCAACGCATTAAAATGAATAGGTGAGAAAGCTAGGTTCATACCACAGATGTTAGACCTAATTTGTTTTCCAGTGAATTCCAATAAACCCATTTCTTTCCTAGATTTACCTTTTAAACTAGGATTTCTCTCAATAGCAGCAAGTTCTTCTTCCTTAGCTTCATGCTTGTCAAAGACCTTAGCTTTCATCCAGAATTTCTTCAAGAGATCTGGGTAAATAGGACCATTTAGCATGCTGAAGTACTTATCCCAACCTTGAGCGGAGAAGTAATGTTTCACATCAAACCCATTTGCCTTAATACTGTCAAAGTCGATCATCTTTTCAGAAAGAAATATGAGCTCAGATTCTGGAAACTCCATCTCGTTCCCAACGATTTGAAGATTTTTGAACATAAACGGTGGAATCTTTGTTGAAGAAGATGACGAAGGTCCGGCCATTGTTGGAGATTAGGGTAGGGTTTGGAAAACTAACGAGAGAGATGGAAAGTGTGTTGGAGGTTTAGAGAGAATATGAAAGTGTAGGTTGTGAAAGTGAATAGTGTGCAAGTGTATTGTGTAAGTTTATTTAAATGAGTACAGTTAACATGAAAATAGCAAATTTGGGAAGTTACGCTAATTGACAGAAAGTTGAATACCAAAAATCATCATTAACCACCCACTACCTGACACACGTAGACCACGTGCAGAAATTTACTCGGTAACTGCTATTTTAATGAACAACTGTTCAGCAGTGAATACTAAACGTTTCCCACTTAAATAGTTCAGAGCCTCTGAGATATTTAAAATTCTCTATCAGAGTTAGGTACTTCAGAGCTTGTGTTTCAGATGATCTGAATCATAAGTTCTGATATACATAACCTCTTACACTTTAAAAGCCCCAAAAAAAAATTTTCATTCAGAGATTGAAAACATGTTCAGATGTTTCTTTATAAAATCAAATCTTTCAACAGGTAAGGCTTTAGTAAATATGTCAGCCCATTGATTTTCAGTATCAACAAACTTAATATCTATAATGCCTCTCTGAACATAATCTCTGATAAAATGGTGTTTGATTTCAATATGTTTGGCTCTAGAGTGTAGGATAGGATTTTTAGATAAATGAATGGCTGCAGTATTGTCACAATATAAAGGAATATTGTTACTGCTTACCTGATAATCTTCTAACTGATATTTTAACCAGAGTAGTTGTGTACAACACTTAGCTGCTGAAATGTATTCTGCTTCTGCTGTAGACAGAGCTATAGTAGTTTGTCTCTTACTAGCCCAGGAGATAAGGTTTTCACCAACAAATTGACAATTGCCACTTGTGGATTTTCTTTCAATTTTATCTCCAGCATAGTCAGCATCACAGAATCCATTTAGCACATAATCATTGGATTTCTTATAGAGAAGTCCAAGATTAGTTGTTCCTTTCAGATACCTAAAGATTCTCTTTACAGCTGTAAGATGAGATTCTCTAGGATCTGACTGGAATCTTGCACATAAGCATACACTGAATAAAATATCTGGTCTAGAGGCTGTCAGATAGAGTAAGGAACCAATCATACCTCTGTAGACCTTTTGATCTACTTTTCCTTCATCATCTGACTTGCTCATGTTGGTAGTTGAATGCATAGGAGTGTTCATTATCTTGCAGTCATCTAGATTGAATTTCTTCAGAAGTTCCTTGGTATATTTTGATTGATGAACATAAGTTCCTTCCTTCTTCTGATTGATTTGAATTCCAAGAAAGAATTTCAATTCTCCCATCATGCTCATTTCAAATTCATCCTGCATTATCTTAGAAAAGTTCTTGCACAAGGAAGCATTAGTTGAACCAAAAATAATATCATCAACATAAATTTGAATGATTAAAATGTCTTCTTTGGTTGTTTTTCTAAAGAGTGTGCAGTCAACCTTTCCTTTTTCAAAACCCTTTTCAAGAAGGAAATTACTGAGTCTATCATACCAAGCTCTTGGAGCTTGTTTCAGACCATACAGTGATTTCTTCAATTTAAAAACATGTTCTGGGTTTGAGACATCTTCAAAACCAGGAGGTTGCTTAACATACACTTCTTCAGAAATAAAACCATTTAAGAAAGCACTTTTAACATCCATCTGATACAAAGTTATTCCATGATTAACAGCATAAGATAGAAGTAACCTGATTGCTTCAAGTCTAGCAATTGGTGCAAAGGTTTCAGTATAGTCAATCCCCTCTTGTTGACTATAACCTTGTGCAACCAATCTAGCCTTGTTTCTTACCACTTCACCTTGTTCATTCAGCTTGTTTCTGAATACCCATTTTGTTCCAATAATGTTCTTGTGTGAAGGCTTAGGCACTAGAGTCCACACATCATTCCTTTGAAATTGATTCAGCTCTTCTTGCATTGCTACAATCCAAGCATCATCTTTCAGAGCTTCATCAATCTTTGAAGGTTCCATCATTGAGATAAGACCAACTAAAGATTCCTCATTTCTCAGTTGAGATCTTGTCTTCCTTGGACTGTCCTTGTTGCCTAATATCAGTTCCTCTGGATGTGATGATTTGTATTTGAAAGTATTTCTTGGGGGCTCATCATCTTCAGACTCATCAACATCAGGTTCAGCAGTTGCTTCAGTTCTTTGTTGTTCAGAGTCTGTAGGAACTATTATGTTCAGAGGTTCTTCAGAGAATGGATGTTCTGAGTAGTTTGGAATATCTGAATATTGATCCTCTGATACCTGAAATCTAGACAAACCTTCCACAAGCTCTGACACTTGGTCAGGCTCTTTGTCATCAAATTTGACATGCATAGTTTCTTCCACAGTATGTGTTTCAGAAATATACAGTCTGTATGCTTTTGAGCGTTCAGAGTATCCTATAAAAATACCCTTATAACCTCTAGCATCAAATTTCTTTAGATGGACTTTGTTATTTAAGATGTAACACGTACATCCAAACTGATGAAAATAAGAAATATCAGGTTTTCTTCCTTTGAACAATTCATAAGCAGTTTTGTTCAACTTAGATCTGATATAGATTCTATTTTGAACATAACATGCTGTGTTTACAGCTTCTGCCCATAAAAACTTTGCTACATTTGTTTCATGCATCATGGTTCTGGCCATTTCTTGCAGAGTTCTATTCTTCCTTTCTACAACCCCATTTTGTTGAGGAGTTCTAGGAGAAGAGAATTCATGCAAAATGCCATATTTTTCACAAAAGTTTTCAAAAGGTTCATTTTCAAATTCTCCACCATGATCACTTCTAACTTTTAAAATAGTGTAGCCTTTTTCATTTTGAATTTGTTTGCAGAAGATGCTAAACTCATCATAAGCTTCATCTTTTGTTCTTAGGAATTTTACCCAAGTCCACCTACTGTAGTCATCAACAATCACTAATCCATACTTCTTTCCATTGATAGAGGCAGTGTGAACTGGCCCAAAAAGATCAATGTGAAGAAGTTCCAATGGTCTTGAGGTAGAGACAATGTTCTTAGGTTTAAAAGATGATTTTGTAATCTTTCCTTTTTGACATGAACCACAAAGTGTGTTTGAGTGATATTTGATTTTAGGTAATCCTCTGACAAGGTCAAGCTTACTAAGCTTAGAGATTAACCTCCAGTTAGCATGGCCTAACCTCTTATGCCAGATCCATTTTTCTTCACTCAAGGTCAAAAGACACATCATTTTTTGTTCATTCAAATCAGAAAGATTAATTTTATAAACATTGTTCTTTCTCAGACCTTTGAATATTATGGAGTTATCAGATTGTTTAGACACAGTACATGATTCCTTATTAAAGACAACTACATAACCATTGTCGCAAAATTGACTTATGCTCAATAGGTTATGTTTGAGTCCATCAACTAACCAAACATCATTAATAGATAGGGAAGAATTACCTACTGTACCTGTACCTATTATCTTTCCTTTTTGATTACCTCCAAAGCCAACAGATCCTCCTTCTTTCATAGTCAGCTTTGAAAATAGTTGTTTGTCACCAGTCATATGCCTTGAACATCCACTATCCAGATACCATGAGTGTTTCATGATACTTCTTTGAGTGGCAGGCTGTATGAGAAACAACTTTAATCATTGCGATAGAACTCTTCATCAAGGTTAATGATAAAGTCATCCCAGTATTCTTCCTCTTCATTTATCAAGTTCTGATTGTTAACTTGAGAATTTGTCAGCCATTGGTCTAGGACATAAGCCCTTCTTCCTTTGCATAAGACTTGTTTCCACACTCTAGGTAGGACATATCCTTTCCTAGTTGGTAAATCTGAATGGTACATAATTTCAGCTTTTGGTACCCATCTTCTGGGTCCACGCTTGTTAGTCCACAAATGCTTATTATGTTGTCTAGTGTTGGAGAAAGATCTTGGTTTGGAATAATACCCTTTTTGAAACTTTTTCTTTTGAAATCTGTTATTATTCCAGGATTTGGATTGTTTATGATTCCAGGGTTTGTATTTATCACCAATCCCATGTTCTGATTGATTATATCTACTGACTCTATAATCATAAATAATCTGAGTCCTGTACTCCTTCTGAGATTTAAAATTTTTTCTTTTAAAAACTTCTGATCTTTTAGATTGACTAGCTTCAGGTACTGAAGTTCCTTTGGATCCAGAATTTGAAGTCTCAGATGTTGAAGCTTTCAGAACTTCTGAACTGATGTTCTCAGGTTCTGAACAACTTCTATCTTCTGAACTTTTCTTTCCAGATCCTGAGGGACTTGGTTCCTCTGAGCTGTCAGCTTCTAAATCACTCAGATCATCATTGTCATTTTCAACCATACCAGGATTCTTTCCCTCTTCACTTGGTGGAACAACATAATAAACCCAAGATTTTCCAACCTTTTTGGCAAAGGTCTTTAGCTTTGAATATGTTCTACCATATTCATAGCCAAGTCCTTCTCCTCTATGTCTTAAAACATTATAAATTCTATTAGCAGCTTTGCTCTTCCCAAGGTTGAGATGCACAAACTGTTGAAGAGCTATTTCCTGCTCATCAATAGGTTTGTGACAAACAGCACAACCCTTTTCAAAGTCATTTACTCTATTCAGAGTTTCTTGATACAGACCTTGAAAATGTTCTGCTTGTTCAGTCAGAGTGTTAAGCTTTTCTTGTAAAACTTTTTGTTTACTTAACACTCTGAGATGTTTCTCAATGACCTTGTTAAGTGCAGTTATAAGTTGAGATTTAGAGCAGTCAGAAAATACCTCATCAGTTACTTCAGAATCTGATTCTGATTCTGATTCATCGTCTGAGTCTGCATCTGAGTCAGCTGAAGCCATCAGGGCTAGATTTGCCTCTTCTTCTTCCTCAACTTCTTCCTCAGATGATAGCTCTTCAAAAGTAGCCATCAGACTCTTTTTCAATTTGCTCTTGAATTGTTGCTTCTTTGAGCTGTATCTTTTGCTTTTGTCTTTAGCAGACATTTCTGGACAATCAGCAATAAAGTGTCCTGGCTTCTTACAGTTGAAGCAGTTCTTCTGATCATCCTTTTTGCTGACAAAATTTCTGGAGCTGTTACCTCTGAAATTTCTTTTGTTAAATCTGTTCCATTGCTGAAACTTGGTGAATAAAGCAAACTCATCCTCATTCATCTCATCCTCTTGACCATCAGCAGAAGATTCTTCTTCAATATCAAGAAGCTGAGTCTTAAGAGCCTTAGAAGTAGTCCTAGTTGACTGTAAAGCCACTGACTTGGACTTCTTCTTAGTTTCTGAGTCAGCATCCAGAACCATCTCATGGCTTCTGAGATTGCTTATCAGAGCTTCAAGACTCAGAGTCTTGAGATTTTGAGCTTCCTCTATTGCAGTGACCTTGGGTCTCCAAACAATAGGAAGACTTCTCAGAATCTTCTGAACATGGTCATAGGTGGAATAACTTCTCTTAAGAGCTTTAAGACCAGATACAAGGATTTGAAACCTTGTAAACATAGTCTCAATGTTTTCATCTTGTTGCATAGTGAATAGTTCATATTGCCTTATCAAAAGACTAGCTTTAGCCTCTTGAACCTTTTCATTACCATCATAGGTAGCACACATAGAATCAAAGATAGATTTAGCAGTAGACTTGTTCTCTATTCTGACATAATCCTCATGTCTAATAGCACCAACAACAATGTCCTTTACTCTATGATGCTTAGTGTAGGTCTTTAAGTTAGCTGGTGTGAGTAACTTTCTATGCTCAATGGACAATCTTCCATGTTCATTTAAGTTTTCAAAAGTTACTCCCAGCTCAACCAAATCCCACAACTCATGATCAATAGCATTAATATTGCTATACAATCTTTCCTTCCACCACTCAAATAATGATGCATCACCATTGAATATAGGGGCTTTTCTATTGCCACTATGTTCATGTGATTCATTACTTAAGTAGTCAAAACCAAAAGCATTTCTAGGACCACCACCAGCTCCACTGGCCTCACCGGCTTCACCGGTTGTTCTAGTACTACTATCGTCTCCTCCAGACATAGTGTTCTCACAAGATCTTTACTGTCTCACTGTTAAGTGAAAGTAACAAACCAGGCTCTGATACCAATTGAAGGTGTGAAAACACAAGAAGGGGGGGTTGAATTGTGTTTTAGTCAAGTTTAAAACTTTTTCAAGTTCTTAACTTAACTACAACGGCAGCGGATAAATAACACAATAAACACGATAAGAGAGAGAGAGAGATCACACAAGCAATTTATACTGGTTCCTCTCACAAAACGAGAGTAGTCCAGTCCCCTTGCACTTCCAAGGGATTTCACTATAATCACACAAGATTACACCTGCTCAAGCACACAAGCAAGAGACTTCTCAACAATGCTTAAGCACACAAGCTTAAGACTTCACACTTAAGCACACAAGCTTAAGTTTCCTCAAGTAATAGTAAAGTATATGAAAATATACAAATGCTCTTAGATGAACCTAAAGAGAACAAATACAAAATAGTACAGAGTATTTGACTAAAGTGCAAAAGCACTTAACAGCGGTTCAGAGCTTGTATATCACAAAGTTCAGAGTTTGTTCAGCGCACGTTCAATCCTTAATAATATGTATATGTTGTAGCTGATTCTTCTAGTATATATACCACTAGAAAAGAGTCGTTGCAAAAAGAACCGTTGGGGTTGATAATCTTTTGTCTTCAAGCAGTCTGTCTTGATGCAGTTTGGTTGTATCCAAAACTAAGAAAGAGTTTCAGGTACTTTGACTACAGCAGAGAAGACTTTCCTTATTCAGCTAACAAGTCTGAAGACCCACGTTCTCAAAAGAGGACAGACAAAACGAGAGTAGCTGAACTGATCAGGCTTGAAAGGTCCTTTTCTTCATTGGTAGAAGAGTTGACTTGCAAAGGGAATCTTCACAGATATCCAAAAGATCTTCAGAGGTTGATGAAGCTTTAGTCACTCAAGAAGTTCTGAAGACTTCATCATCTGAAGGTTGTATCTTCTGAAGTCCAACATCTTCTGAGCGCTTGTGAACTTCTGAATTCACATCCTCTGAGCTTCACTCAGAGCTTATATGATGCTTATATCTGCGCACTTAAAATAAATTTTTAGTCCTTCCAATTGTTAATTAATACTTTGTTATCATCAAAACCTTTATAGATTTAGGGGCAAACATTTTTAAATCAATTTTGTTCCAACAAAGACATACTTAGTAGACTTACCTTTACCTTTAGGAGTAGGAGCAGGTCTTTTCCTCAAACTTGCAGCCAGAGTCTCTTCATCAGATTCAGTCTCATCTTCTGACTCAGTCTCTTCAGATGAGCTGGATACTTCAACAACAACAGGCTCTTTTGAAGCTTCTTCAGTAGCCTTGTTAGCAGATTCTTCATGTTTTCTCTTAGTCCTTTGCTCAGCCGTAGATTGTTCAACTTTAACTTTCTTTTGAGCCAAAAGATCTGGCTTAGGTAGATCATCTTGAGCTACAGCCTTTCTCTTTTGCTTCCTAGAAGGGTTATACTGGTTTGCAGGAGCCTTTGGAACCATACTCCTATCAACAATAAAACCTTCTCCTCTGAGCACTTCTAAGTAGTCCTGAATTACATGCTCAGCATCAGCTTCAGAAATAACAGGGTAGCCTTCAATGTACAGACGATCTTCAAGCCTAACAGAGAATTCTTGAGGAGGAGCAACAGGCTTAGATGCAATCAAACGCATCTTGGATAGAAAACTAGCATTCAGAATCTCTGGATAAAACTTCTTCTGAACCAATTCTGGGTGGAACTTCTGCAGGTTCTGAACCACGTGACCTTGATATAGAAGGTCTGACAACAACCTGGGATAAACTATAGTAGTTTTCCTCTGAGTCTTACTTGCAAAAATTGCTTCACAAATCCGTTCAAAAAAGTAATCTCCAAGATTAACTCTCTTCCTTGTCAGAAGGAAATATAACAAATGACGATGCGTCCAGGAGATTGTATCAGTCCCTCCAACTCTTGGACTAATAGAAGCAAGGATTATCTTGAACATCACTCTGCACTCGTCAGTCAATCCTTTGACTTTCCCTTTCAGCTTAAAGTCAGTGCAGATGAGATGCAGAAGATCATCTCTATATCTGGTATCCTTTTCAAAAGCATCTAACTCTATCCCAGAGTTAGGTAGACCAAGGAGAGCATTGAAATGAATTGGTGAGAAAGCCATATTCATCCCACAGATGTTAGACCTAATCTGAACACCTGTAAATTCCAGCAGACCCATTTCCTTTCTAGTTTTACCCTTCAGACTAGGATCCCTTTCTATTGCAGCAAGCTCTTCCTTCTTAGCTTCATGCTTGTCAAACACTTTTGCTTTCATCCATAATTTCTTCAACAAATCTGGGTAGATAGGACCGTTAAGCATGTCGAAGTACTTATCCCAACCTTGTGATGTAAAGTACTGCTTAACTTCAAAACCATTGGCAGACAAACTATCAAAGTCCACAATCTTCTCAGACAGAAAGCAGAGTTCAGATTCAGGAAACTCCATCTCGTTCCCAACAATCTGAAGATTCTTGAACATAAACGGTGGAATCTTTGTTGAAGAAGATGACGAAGGTTCGGCCATTGTTGGAGATTAGGGTAGGGTTTGGAAAACTAACGAGAGAGAAAGAAAGTGTGTTGGAGGTTTAGAGAGAATATGAAAGTGTAGGTTGTGAAAGTGAATAGTGTGCAAGTGTATTGTGTAAGTTTATTTAAATGAGTACAGTTAACATGAAAATAGCAAATTTGGGAAGTTACGCTAATTGACAGAAAGTTGAATACTAAAAATCATCATTAACCACCCACTACCTGACACACGTAGACCACGTGCAGAAATTTACTCGGTAACTGCTATTTTAATGGACAACTGTTCAGCAGTGAATACTAAACGTTTCCCACTTAAATAGTTCAGAGCCTCTGAGATATTTAAAATTCTCTATCAGAGTTAGGTACTTCAGAGCTTGTGTTTCAGATGATCTGAATCATAAGTTCTGATATACATAACCTCTTACACTTTAAAAGCCCAAAAGAATTTTCATTCAGAAATTGAAAACATGTTCAGATGTTTCTTTATAAAATCAAATCTTTTAACAGGTAAGGCTTTAGTAAATATGTCAGCCCATTGATTTTCAGTATCAACAAACTTAATATCTATAATGCCTCTCTGAACATAATCTCTGATAAAATGGTGTTTAATTTCAATATGTTTGGCTCTAGAGTGTAGGATAGGATTTTTAGATAAATGAATGGCTGCAGTATTGTCACAATATAAAGGAATATTGTTACTGCTTACCTGATAATCTTCTAACTGATATTTTAACCAGAGTAGTTGTGTACAACACTTAGCTGCTGAAATGTATTCTGCTTCTGCTGTAGACAAAGCTATAGTAGTTTGTCTCTTACTAGCCCAGGAGATAAGGTTTTCACCAACAAATTGACAATTGCCACTTGTGGATTTTCTTTCAATTTTATCTCCAGCATAGTCAGCATCACAGAATCCATTTAGCACATAATCATTGGATTTCTTATAGAGAAGTCCAAGATTAGTTGTTCCTTTCAGATACCTGAAGATTCTCTTTACAGCTGTAAGATGAGATTCTCTAGGATCTGACTGGAATCTTGCACATAAGCATACACTGAATAAAATATCTGGTCTAGAGGCTGTCAGATAGAGTAAGGAACCAATCATACCTCTGTAGACCTTTTGATCTACTTTTCCTTCATCATCTGACTTGCTCATGTTGGTAGTTGAATGCATGGGAGTGTTCATTATCTTGCAGTCATCTAGATTGAATTTCTTCAGAAGTTCCTTGGTATATTTTGATTGATGAACATAAGTTCCTTCCTTCTTCTGATTGATTTGAATTCCAAGAAAGAATTTCAATTCTCCCATCATGCTCATTTCAAATTCATCCTGCATTATCTTAGAAAAGTTCTTGCACAAGGAAGCATTAGTTGAACCAAAAATAATATCATCAACATAAATTTGAATGATTAAAATGTCTTCTTTGGTTGTTTTTCTAAAGAGTGTGCAGTCAGCCTTTCCTTTTTCAAAACCCTTTTCAAGAAGGAAATTACTGAGACTATCATACCAAGCTCTTGGAGCTTGTTTCAGACCATACAGTGATTTCTTCAATTTAAAAACATGTTCTGGGTTTGAGACATCTTCAAAACCAGGAGGTTGCTTAACATACACTTCTTCAGAAATAAAACCATTTAAGAAAGCACTTTTAACATCCATCTGATACAAAGTTATTCCATGATTAACAGCATAAGATAGAAGTAACCTGATTGCTTCAAGTCTAGCAACTGGTGCAAAGGTTTCAGTATAGTCAATCCCCTCTTGTTGACTATAACCTTGTGCAACCAATCTAGCCTTGTTTCTTACCACTTCACCTTGTTCATTCAGATTGTTTCTGAATACCCATTTTGTTCCAATAATGTTCTTGTGTGAAGGTTTGGGCACTAGAGTCCACACATCATTTCTTTGAAATTGATTCAGCTCTTCTTGCATTGCTACAATCCAAGCATCATCTTTCAGAGCTTCATCAATCTTTGAAGGTTCCATCATTGAGATAAGACCAACTAATGATTCCTCATTTCTCAGTTGAGATCTTGTCTTCCTTGGACTATCCTTGTTGCCTAAGATCAGTTCCTCTGGATGTGATGATTTGTATTTAAAGGTATTTCTTGGGGGCTCATCATCTTCAGACTCATCAACATCAGGTTCAGCAGTTGCTTCAGTTCTTTGTTGTTCAGAGTCTGTAGGAACTATTATGTTCAGAGGTTCTTCAGAGAATGGATGTTCTGAGTAGTTTGGAATATCTGAATATTGATCCTCTGATACCTGAAATCTAGACAAACCTTCCACAAGCTCTGACACTTGGTCAGGCTCTTTGTCATCAAATTTGACATGCATAGTTTCTTCCACAGTATGTGTTTCAGAAATATACAGTCTGTATGCTTTTGAGCGTTCAGAGTATCCTATAAAAATACCCTTATAACCTCTAGCATCAAATTTCTTTAGATGGACTTTGTTATTTAAGATGTAACACGTACATCCAAACTGATGAAAATAAGAAATATCAGGTTTTCTTCCTTTGAACAATTCATAAGCAGTTTTGTTCAACTTAGATCTGATATAGATTCTATTTTGAACATAACATGCTGTGTTTACAGCTTCTGCCCATAAAAACTTTGCTACATTTGTTTCATGCATCATGGTTCTGGCCATTTCTTGCAGAGTTCTATTCTTCCTTTCTACAACCCCATTTTGTTGAGGAGTTCTAGGAGAAGAGAATTCATGCAAAATGCCATATTTTTCACAAAAGTTTTCAAAAGGTTCATTTTCAAATTCTCCACCATGATCACTTCTAACTTTTAAAATAGTGTAGCCTTTTTCATTTTGAATTTGTTTGCAGAAGATGTTAAACTCATCATAAGCTTCATCTTTTGTTCTTAGGAATTTTACCCAAGTCCATCTACTGTAATCATCAACAATTACTAATCCATACTTCTTTCCATTGATAGAGGCAGTGTGAACTGGCCCAAAAAGATCAATGTGAAGAAGTTCCAGTGGTCTTGAGGTAGAAACAATGTTCTTAGGTTTAAAAGATGATTTTGTAATCTTTCCTTTTTGACATGAACCACAAAGTGTGTTTGAGTGATATTTGATTTTTGGTAAACCTCTGACAAGGTCAAGCTTGCTAAGCTTAGAGATTAACCTCCAGTTAGCATGGCCTAACCTCTTATGCCAGATCCATTTTTCTTCACTCAATGTCAAAAGACACATCACTTTTTGTTCATTCAAATCAGAAAGATTAATTTTATAAACATTGTTCTTTCTCAGACCTTTGAATATAGTGGAGTTATCAGATTGTTTAGATACAGTACATGATTCCTTATTAAAGACAACTACATAACCATTGTCGCAAAATTGACTTATGCTCAATAGGTTATGTTTGAGTCCATCAACTAACCAAACATCATTAATAGATAGGGAAGAATTACCTACTGTACCTGTACCTATTATCTTTCCTTTTTGATTACCTCCAAAGCCAACAGATCCTCCTTCTTTCAGAGTCAGCTTGGAAAATAGTTGTTTGTCACCAGTCATATGCCTTGAACATCCACTATCCAAATACCATGAGTGTTTCATGATACTTCTTTGAGTGGCAGGCTGTATGAGAAACAACTTTAATCATTGCGATAGAACTCTTCATCAAGGTTAATGATAAAGTCATCCCAGTATTCTTCCTCTTCATTTATCAAGTTCTGATTGTTAACTTGAGAATTTGTCAGCCATTGGTCTAGGACATAAGCCCTTCTTCCTTTGCATAAGACTTGTTTCCACACTCTAGGTAGGACATATCCTTTCCTAGTTGGTAAATCTGAATGATACATTATTTCAGCTTTTGGTACCCATCTTCTGGGTCCACGCTTGTTAGTCCATACATGCTTACTATGTTGTCTAGTGTTAGAGAAAAATCTTGGTTTGGAATAATGACCTTTTTGAAACTTTCTCTTTTGAAATCTGTTATTATTCCAGGATTTGGATTGTTTATGATTCCAGGGTTTGTATTTATCACCAATCCCATGTTCTGATTGATTATATCTACTGACTCTAGAATCATAAATAATCTGAGTCCTGTACTCCATCTGAGATTTAGAATTTTTTCTTTTAAGAACTTCTGATCCTTTAGATTGACTAGCTTCAGGTACTGAAGTTCCTTTGGATCCAGAATTTGAAGTTTCAGATGTTGAAGCTTTCAGAACTTCTGAACTAATGTTCTCAGGTTCTGAACAACTTCTATCTTCTGAACTTTTCTTTCCAGATCCTGAGGGACTTGGTTCCTCTGAGCTGTCAGCTTCTAAATCACTCAGATCATCATTGTCATTTTCAACCATACCAGGATTCTTTCCCTCTTCACTTGGTGGAACAACATAATAAACCCAAGATTTTCCAACCTTTTTGGCAAAGGTCTTTAGCTTTGAATATGTTCTACCATATTCATAGCCAAGTCCTTCTCCTCTATGTCTTAAAACATTATAAATTCTATTAGCAGCTTTGCTCTTCCCAAGGTTGAGATGCACAAACTGTTGAAGAGCTATTTCCTGCTCATCAATAGGTTTGTGACAAACAGCACAACCCTTTTCAAAGTCATTTACTCTATTCAGAGTTTCTTGATACAGACCTTGAAAATGTTCTGCTTGTTCAGTCAGAGTGTTAAGCTTTTCTTGTAAAACTTTTTGTTTACTTAACACTCTGAGATGTTTCTCAATGACCTTGTTAAGTGCAGTTATAAGTTGAGATTTAGAGCAGTCAGAAAATACCTCATCAGTTACTTCAGAATCTGATTCTGATTCTGATTCATCGTCTGAGTCTGCATCTGAGTCAGCTGAAGCCATCAGGGCTAGATTTGCCTCTTCTTCTTCCTCAACTTCTTCCTCAGATGATAGCTCTTCAAAGGTAGCCATCAGACTCTTTCTCAATTTACTCTTGAATTGTTGCTTCTTTGAGCTGTATCTTTTGCTTTTGTCTTTAGCAGACATTTCTGGACAATCAGCAATAAAGTGTCCTGGCTTCTTACAGTTGAAGCAGTTCTTCTGATCATCCTTTTTGCTGACAAAATTTCTGGAGCTGTTACCTCTGAAATTTCTTTTGTTAAATCTGTTCCATTGCTGAAACTTGGTGAATAAAGCAAACTCATCCTCATTCATCTCATCCTCTTGACCATCAGCAGAAGATTCTTCTTCAATATCAAGAAGCTGAGTCTTAAGAGCCTTAGAAGTAGTCCTAGTTGACTGTAAAGCCACTGACTTGGACTTCTTCTTAGTTTCTGAGTCAGCATCCAGAACCATCTCATGGCTTCTGAGATTGCTTATCAGAGCTTCAAGACTCAGAGTCTTGAGATTTTGAGCTTCCTCTATTGCAGTGACCTTGGGTCTCCAAGCAATAGGAAGACTTCTCAGAATCTTCTGAACATGGTCATAGGTGGAATAACTTCTCTTAAGAGCTTTAAGACCAGATACAAGGATTTGAAACCTTGTAAACATAGTCTCAATGTTTTCATCTTGTTGCATAGTGAATAGTTCATATTGCCTTATCAAAAGACTAGCTTTAGCCTCTTGAACCTTTTCATTACCATCATAGGTAGCACACATAGAATCAAAGATAGATTTAGCAGTAGACTTGTTCTCTATTCTGACATAATCCTCATGTCTAATAGCACCAACAACAATGTCCTTTACTCTATGATGCTTAGTGTAGGTCTTTAAGTTAGCTGGTGTGAGTAACTTTCTATGCTCAATGGACAATCTTCCATGTTCATTTAAGTTTTCAAAAGTTACTCCCAGCTCAACCAAATCCCACAACTCATGATCAATAGCAGTAATATTGCTATACAATCTTTCCTTCCACCACTCAAATAATGATGCATCACCATTGAATATAGGGGCTTTTCTATTGCCACTATGTTCATGTGATTCATTACTTAAGTAGTCAAAACCAAAAGCATTTCTTGGACCACCACCAGCACCACTGGCCTCACCGGCTTCACCGGTTGTTCTAGTGCTACTATCGTCTCCTCCAGACATAGTGTTCTCACAAGATCTTTACTGTCTCACTGTTAAGTGAAAGTAACAGACCAGAGCTCTAGATACCAATTGAAGGTGTGAAAACACAAGAAGGGGGGGTTGAATTGTGTTTTAGCTAAGTTAAAACTTTTTCAAGTTCTTAACTCAACTAAGTTAGCAGCGGATAAATAACACAATTAATAATAAGATAGAGAGAGAGAAAGATCACACAAGCAATTTATACTGGTTCCTCTCACAAAACGAGAGTAGTCCAGTCCCCTTGCACTTCCAAGGGAGTTCACTATAATCACACAAGATTACACCTGCTCAAGCACACAAGCAAGAGACTTCTCAACAATGCTCAAGCACACAAGCTTAAGACTTCACACTTAAGCACACAAGCTTAAGTTTTCTCAAGTAATAGTAAAGTATATGAAAATATACAAATGCTCTTAGATGAACCTAAAGAGAACAAATACAAAATAGTACAGAGTATTTGACTAAAGTGCAAAAGCACTTAACAGCGGTTCAGAGCTTGTATATCACAAAGTTCAGAGGTTGTTCAGCGCACGTTCAATCCTTAATAATATATATATTGTTGTAGCTGATTCTTCTAGTATATATACCACTAGAAAAGAGTCGTTGTAAAAAGAACCGTTGGGGTTGATAATCTTTTGTCTTCAAGCAGTCTGTCTTGATGCAGTTTGGTTGTATCCAAAACTAAGAAAGAGTTTCAGGTACTTTGACTACAGCAGAGAAGACTTTCCTTATTCAGCTAACAAGTCTGAAGACCCACGTTCTCAAAAGAGGACAGACAAAACAAGAGTAGCTGAACTGATCAGGCTTGAAAGGTCCTTTTCTTCATTGGTAGAAGAGTTGACTTGCAAAGAGAATCTTCACAGATCTCAAGAAGCTCTTCAGAGCTTGATGAAGCTTGTAGTCAGTCAAGAAGTTCTGAAGTCTTCATCCTCTGAATGTTGTAACTTCTGAAGTCTAACATCTTCTGAGCGCGTGAACTTCTGAACACACATCTTCTGAAGGTTTATTCAGAGCATTATATCTGCACACTTAAAATAAATTTTTAGTCCTTCCAATTGTTTATTAATACTTTGTTATCATCAAAACCTTTATAGATTTAGGGGCAAACATTTTTTAAATCAATTTTGTTCCAACACTGAGGTGGGACTATATCTACCAAAGGAGATTGGCTGTTGAAAGGGAACTGACCAAAGATGCTCTCAAATGTCAAGACATTTTTTACTACATCAAGGAAGCTGGTCTGATGAAGACAGTTTGTGACTTCAGTCCCTGCTATGAGCTGCTGGTGAAAGAGTTTCTTGTGAACATCCCTGAAGAATGTGATAACCCACTGAGCAA
This sequence comes from Trifolium pratense, assembly GCF_020283565.1. Classification (NCBI taxonomy): domain Eukaryota; kingdom Viridiplantae; phylum Streptophyta; class Magnoliopsida; order Fabales; family Fabaceae; genus Trifolium; species Trifolium pratense. Next base: position 54,674,959 of record NC_060062.1, on the reverse strand, counting down.
GGACTACCATAAAGTTTTTGTCAGAGGTAAATGTATCAAATTTTCTCCTGTTGTCATAAATAACTACTTAGGTAGGTCTGTAGAACCTAAGGCTGAATTAGAGGTTGCCAATGATGTTGTAAGTGCTGAGATAACTGCTGGTAAGGTTAAGGTCTGGCCCACAAAGAAGCTGATACCCACTAGTAAATTGAATGTCAAGTATGCCATCCTCAATAGGATAGGGTCAACTAATTGGGTACCAACTAAGCATGCAACCAATGTTGCTACCAACCTGGGTAGATTTATATATGCTGTAGGAACCAAGTTTGACTATGACTATGGGACCTTTATTTTTGATCAAACCATTAAGCATATTAGATCAACTGCTGTGAAGATGCCAATAGCATTTCCATCTTTGCTATGTGGAATTATCTTGGCCCAATATCCAGACATCAAGGTTGTGACTGACACACCCAAGAAGAGGGAATCTGGTTTTACTTTTCACCACAAGCTGTTTGGTAATCATAATGTCACTGATCATGTTGGAACATCTGCTGCTGGAGCCGGTGTTATGACCAAAAAGGAGATTATTGCTGGTTTGAAAATTCAATGTCAGGACATTGATAAACAGCAGGCTGAGCTTGAGGAGAGGAAGAAAGTGTTCTTGCAGATGATTGAAGGCTTGGAAGCTGATGAGGTCCCTGTCAAAGCTAGTGCAAATGTGGCTGCTACAGGTGATCACAACAATGCAGATGAGGATGAAGGATATGAAACTGCTACAGATGAGGACGAAGCCTCTGATAGCAGTGATGATGAATGATTTTGTAATCTTTTTAATGTTTTACTGCACTTTGTTATTTGGTTTGTGGGTGTTTGTGCCCTGGATTTTAGCACCTTCTGAGTGCATGGTCTGTACTTTGTTTAAATTCTGCACTTTGGATACTTTACTTTCCTATTTTGGCACATTTTATGGCTAAAAAGGGGGAGTAGCATTTTGGTTTGTTTGTTTCTGCTACATATTGCTGTGTCTTTTGTTATGACATGTTTTAAGTAGCAGTAAGCAAGTATTCAGGGGGAGTAAAAAAAAATTTTACCCTGAGATGGTGCACAAGCTGATGAAGTCAGGGGGAGTTTGCTACTGAATGGATGCTGCCCTGATTGGACGAGCAGGTGCTAGAAGATGTGCTCCCATATGTCACAACACCTTTGATGACATATGACATATGATATGATTAATCATTTGCTCTGATACCACGTTCTATTTTTGCTCGAGGCTATTTGATGATATCTCCGCTGCTGCTGCCTCTGATGCATATATTTTTCACCTATGTGAAATTTTGTTTAAATGATGCTCTAACATTCCTTCTTTTGTGTGACCATGGTGATTTGAAGGATTGCGCTTTTTATATCTCTCAAAGGTAATGGCCTGAAATTGTTTTAGCCAAAAATTGTCAAAGGGGGAGATTGTTGGATATTTGAATTGACTTAATTTTGCTAAAACAAATATACTAACAAGATGTTGGAAAACATGTTACAACATCATATTTATTCAAGGAAATCTCGCGCATTTATGAGAGCATCTGCTATATATGGAAATCCACTTAAAGAGCACGCTCAATGGAGATTTGATCTGATCAGGAGTTTTAAGGATAAGACAAACTTAATGAAATAGCTGGATGACTTATCCTATCATATAAAGTCCTTTAAACACTTTTGGAAAGTCTTGATATATCCTTAATGAAGATTGAAAAAGTATCAGATCATCCTTTATGATTCTTAAGGAGCGTCTGAGCATTTGTGAAGAAAGAGGAGCGTGCCTGATCATTATATATACGAAGACCAAGCTCAAGACTAAGTATCTCATTGAAAAATATTAGTTACACATATTGAGTCTTTGTTGAGTCTTTTATTGTTTGATTGTAATTCTTGCTTGTGGATTCTATAACACGAGTTAAGAAGTAAGTTTATTATTTTAAGGTGACTCCTAAGCTTTGAAGTACGGAGTTTACCGTGTGTGATTCACTTGAAGCTTTTAAGCAAAAGTGAAGTGCTGTCTTGGCAAGTTGTCGCCACATCTTTCCTAACATTGTATAATCGACACAGGTTGTGTTGTGTGAGTGGAAGTGAGATGGGATCTCATGTCTAGGAGTTCCTAGGCAGAAGTTGCATGAGTAGTGTCGAGGTTATAAGGCGTAAACCAGGGGTTTGCTGGAGGTCTTAGTTTAAGGCGTAAATCCTAGGGTTTGCTGGAGGTCTTAGTAACTAGAGCTATTAGTGGATTTCCTTCCTGGATTGGTATCCCCCAGAGTAGGCAGTTGGCTGAACTGGGTTAACAATTACTTGTGTCATTTATTTATTTACTGTCAGTTTTTATATGTTATATAAGATGTGCCAACAATAGAAACAACATTAATCATAAAGTAGTTGTTGGGACATCTTAGGCAACATCATTCTAGTGATACCAGAATTTCAAACACAACACTTGTATTGTTATAAACCCTAATACAACCACCATTCATCAAAACGTTTCAGGACTGCTAGTTCTAGATGAACGATCGGATATATGATGCTTCACCATAAACGGTTCCGAAGCTCACGCTCACAATCATCCAAATTAAACGCCAATCACTCAAACATTCGAATGAATGACACGATCAATGTATCACATACACCGATGCGTCGTATCAGAAATATATATCACATATATATTTTTAAAAACCGATCAATCAAATTTTATTAATCCTTGTTATTCTTATTATTAATACCGATTCAAAACCATATTAATAAAACAGTAATAAAACAACAAACCGATTCATGGTTTCACAAGTGGCTCTGATACCACTGTGGGAAATCGATTCATAAACACTTTTATAAACGCAGCGGAATTTTAAAATTAAAATTTCCCATCAATGGATTCTTGTGAATGAGCATGATCAGGTCTAGAATATTACCTTTGAAGAACAAATTTGTGGCCGCCTTTCTTGATCACAAGCACCGCACTTGCAGCACCTCCACTTAGTCCACACGAACAGGAACCTTCGATCTCACAGTGCTAGCTGTTCTTGGATGAAGGCTGAGGGAATTTTGTGCGGTTTAGGGTTTAGAGAAATTCAGAATTTCTCTAAATTCGGTTAGGGTTTGTAAAAACGTAACTACTGAACTTCATAAGGCTCTATTTATAGAGTTTCTTATGAGGTCTTTAGTTTACACGAAATTGGGCTTCTTAAGCCTAATAACCGTTTGTCACTAACTGCACCCCCGCAATAAGTCTTACTTATTTTTCCCTTCTTAACTGTCCTTATGTGTGTGACCCTGTAGGTTCTTATGACGTTGGCAATAATATTAATCGTAATATTATAAACAGTGAGCGGTATCTAGCAACACATCACTGTTACCCAAGTCACAGGAATGTCACGTGATCTGACTAACCTTTCCGTGATAAATATCTTGTGCACAATTACCCTTTTGTCCTCATGTCTATATTGAACACAAGGCATAGTATGTCATCCTTGTCTAGTTCAATATTGGGCCCATAGACATATCTCCCGTTATGTAGGAGGGACAAATTCCATCTAGGTCACTCATGTCCCTCAGCATGATTCGTGGGATACCCATCAACCAACTTTATAATTATCCAGTTACGGATAACGTTTGAATGGCAACAAGGTATTACACTCCTGCATCTAGGGTACATAGTGGTTTCAGGTCGAAGGGTGGGATACACCTTTTATCACTATGAGAAAACTTATGACATTTCATAACACTCTATGTAGTATTCTCATGGTGGGTCAATCCGATATAAAGTTACCCTTAACATTTATATCTATGTGAAGACTTGATAACTCATTATCCATGATCAGTGAGATATGATCATCAGTCTACCAACATAATAGTCTTTATGCTTTAACGTTATCCCATTTCACAATAAAGCTTGACTATGGATATGTTTAAGAATAGTGTTCTTATATTTAATGGAATCTCACGATTAAGTCACACTTAACGTTCCATTCAATGAACTTACTACTCTAGGGACTCTATTATTATTTAACACATAAACATAATAAAGAAAAGCCTTTATTTAATAAGTAAATTATCCAATACAAGTATCATGCAATTATAAATAATTGGCCTCTAGGGCTTACACCAACACAAGTAAAATATCATTTGCACATAGGACTAAAAAGATAAACTTACCCTTACTAACTGTGAAGTATATGCATTGATCTATTTTTGTATGATTCGGTATTCGATCTAAGGACCGACTAATCTGAAGGATATAAATCATACCCTCCACTAGCCAAAACTTTTGCTATGCATGCATTGATCTACTGCTTAGTTCATCAAAACAAGAACTGAAAAATAAGAATGCAAAAATCTACCTCCCTTTGAAGTCATTGTCATCAATATCTATAACTCACAGGTAATATGGAGTGAATGAACTAATCCTCAGAACTATCGAGTTGAATGATCCACTAAAGAGGAACTTTGATACTTCTATTGCATTTTTTTTGACAATGTAAAACTTAGCATAGAAAGCTGTTACAAACTTTAATTACTTTATCATGTAGTAAATTATAATTTTGCTTTTCTTGCAGGAAAGTTTTAAATTATGAATGAATACATAGATCACCCAAAGAAAAAGAAAAACTATAAAACAAAATTTCTAAATCCATAGCTTATGATTTCGAGAGTTGTGAGCTCCTCCAAACCATCTATCCCAACCAGAACCAGCATCAACTGAACCTTGAATCCTGCAAGCATTTACATGTCATCAATTCATAATCTTTCTTTCTTATAAACTATCCGCTATAAGCTCAAATTTTGTCTAGTCCAAACAAAGTCGTAAAAAATACACAACATTGCATCCTTAAATTGTAATGTGAGCATGAAAAGTCAAGAGGATCTTAATTTTACCATGGAAGTAGAGGATCTGGATTGGATTCAACACTTGAAATGACACTGCAAATTGTTTAAAAGCACAATGAATGGACCATATTGAATGATATGAATAAAAGTAATGAAAATAATAGTAACAATCCATTTTAGAAAGTATTTGTTTTATTTTTGTGCTTACTCCTTGCAGATTGTGGAACATTCACCTATTGTTTCAAGTTTTTCCAACTCTTCCTGCATCATCATAGGTTCAAACTACTATTCAATATCAATTTCTTCTAAATTAATTATGCATATTATAAAAAAAATAAAATTAGATATACCAATTAGAAGCTATATATTTTAGTAAAATATAAAGAAGAAAAATGAGGTTGACCTGCAAAATATTGATTTGGTTATTGAGGTTAGATATGGAAGCTTGCAACCTATGTTTGCCATAGAAACCAGGAAAAGAAACAGTTCCAACTTGTGTAAATGGATGAAGAGGAACCTTTTCTTTATTTTCTATGATGAATTCATCTGATTCTCTTCCATTTTCTACATCTTCTGATGGTATTTCTATTGATTGCTGCCTATCCATGATGGATTGCACCACCCTGCCACTAATTAGTGATTATTGTTAAAAAAAGGTAGGTGATTCTACAATCAAACTCAAAACTCATCCTCCATAAAGCAATTGAGTCAATAATAATTATAAGATGGTCAAAAAAGGAGGGTGGAACATGAGACTTCAAGTGGGAGTGGACCAAATGATATTAAAATAACCAATTATATGAAAAAGAGGTAGAGATGAAGGGGACAAGGGGTGACATGATAATAGGGGTTTGGATTGTTGTGTGGAGGGATGGAAAAAAGGAAGGAAAAAAAAAAAAAAGTAACCGCGGATCCACGGATAAAATCTGCCACAGACATATGAAAAATAGTTTAATGAATATTCATAGATAAAAGTCTTTTAACATAAAATTTAGGCTTAATTAGTAAAATGGTCCCTTAAAGACATTTTTGGTTTCAGATTGGTCCCTTAAAGAAAAAAAGGTCCAGATATGTCCCTTAAAGAAAAAAAAGTCCGAATAAGTCCCTTAAAGACATCTCCGTTAATCAGTTTGGTCCCTAAAAAGAGGTCTAAATAGGACCAAACTGATTAACGGAGATGTCTTTAAGGGACCTATTCGGACTTTTTTTTCTTTAAGGGACCTATTTGGACCTTTTTTTCTTTAAGGGACCAATCTAAAACCAAAAGTGTCTTTAAGGGACTATTTTACTAATTAAGCCTAAAATTTAAAGGCCTAAAGCCTTGTTTGGCCCTTGAGCCAGCGCCCTAATTATATATGACACCGTATATATTTATCTTTATCTCTTTTATGCTTTTTTTTTTTTTATCTTGTACACTTTACATGACATAATATTTAACAACAAATACTCGATGTCGAAACATCGTTTCATAAAGAAAGTGTGGACCATGAAAAGATGAGTATGTGTTAATTTATTTTAATAAATTTCAACACTACGGATAATAAAATCAATGAAATTTTGTGATTGATTATATTTAGTAGACGACTAATAAAAATAAATGTTGAATCCCGTGAGCTTAATTCAGTTGGTAGAGACATTACATTTTATATGCAGGATCGAAGTTCGAATCCTGAATACTCCACTTATCCACTTTAAAAGTAAAATTTTCAGTTGCTATGATACCCTAAAACAAAATAAAAATAAGTGTTGCATTTCATTAACTATCAAATAAACATAGTAATTAACAGCAATTTCATTTTGCCAGCTATCGTTAGTTGGTTAAGTGGTGATTGACACTGAACTTTGTAAGGAAGACCACAGTTCGATCCCCCGTAACTGCGATCGGGAGAAGAACCACTTGATGTCAGAACTTACTCCGAACCATCTTAAATTAAACCGGTGGTGAAAGAAAAAAAAATTCATTTCACCAAAAAAATAGTATATAATCTATAATCTATAACAATATATAAAGGGGATAAGGGAGTTTGGGCTGGATTTTTTTTGATCCATTTTGCCCTTAACTTCCTTTATGATTTTTTAATTATTCCATAATTGTCCTTAACTTCCTCTTTTTTTTTTTATGGTTTTTTCATCTATATCTATTTTATACTATTCTATAACAATATATAAAGGGGATAAGGGAGCTTGGGCTGGATTTTTTTTGGTCCATTTTGCCCTTAACTTCCATTATGATTTTTTAATTATTCCATAATTGTCCTTAACTTCCTCTTTTTTTTTTTTATGGTTTTTTCATCTATATCTATTCTATACTATAATATATAAAAAGAATACATGAGTTTTGGGGTAGAATTTTCATAATACCAATATTATCCTTACTTTTTTTTAGTAGCAACAAAAATCTTTTATTAACAAACTCACCATAACATAAGGCGTATCTTTTTTTGATATATAAGTTAGACACAAGCAGGCGCGGACCCGCTAGTATTAATAATAAGTTAATAACAACAATTTGAAACATAATTGACCACAATATTTTACCAAAATGAGTTTTCCTTATTTATTTAAACTGTGGTTTATGCCTTGGGTGAATTTGTCTTTTTACACGATTCTTTCTCTACCAAATGAAACACATCGAGTTTAGTTTAGTTTAGTTTAGTTTAGGTCTGTAGCAACGAACAAAACAATGGCAACAGTTTCAAAGATATCGTCACTGTTATCATCATCCAAACCTAAACCTAAACTCATTTTTCATCATATCAATTCTTTTCTTCTCTCTGCTTCAAATCTCAGATCCCTTAGCACCACCACCACCGGCGGCGGAGGAGGTATGAAAACAACAAAGACGAAGAAAACAGAAGCAGCACTTGCAAAGGAAAAAAGACGAACTCGTTCCGATAAACAACTTGACGAAGATACAATAGTTGAACTTTACAACAATAATTCGCATCTTCATATTCCTGTTTTGCTTTCTGAAGTTTTGGATGTCTTCTCAAATTGTTCGTTAACTTCTTTTGTTGATTGTACTCTTGGTGCTGCTGGTCACTCCACCAATGTTAGTATCATCAATTTCTCAAATTATATATTTTGCTTAGAGATAAGTAGGAGATAGATATAGGGTCTGTTTGGCTAAACAGCTTATTATAGCATATGTGCTTATGGACCCGTTTGAATTGACTTACTGTTGAGCTTATCTGAAACAACTTACGAAAATAAATAATTTTTTATGTATTATTATAAGTTTTTCAAGATAGTTTATGAAAAAACAGCTTATAAAGACACAATTTTTGTTAGTAAAAACTTAAGAAGTAACATAAAAGTTTATTTATTTGCATAAGCTATTTTCATAAGCTTAAAAATAAGCCAAATCCAAACAGGCCCTATGTGTATAACTATAAGCTTACAGAAGCTATTTTTATAGCAAAAGATAAAATGAACTAATGAAGACAAATTGTTTTTGTATACCACGGGCTGTTTTCATTAGTTATAGTATTGGAGAACTTATAAAAATAAGCTGAAAAAAACTTACAAAAATTGTTTGTTTTCATTAGTTCTCTGAAACAGTCTCACAAAACTTATGTCGGTAGATGAGTTCAAATAAGTCAATCCAAGTAGGCCCTTAACCTTATCAAAGGAAATTTATGACTAGTTTACTCAAGTTTAATTAAGTACTATGCATTCACATTGTAAAACACAATTATACTATAGGAGAAATATTGTAACAAAGTGACACTATGGTGAAATCTGACCATAATGTTTTACATTGCATAATCCTTAAACTTGATTTACTTTGTATGATCAAGTGATTGAGCGTGAGTGGCTAATGAACTTGAGTTAAATTTGAATCGATCTGGAGTATCTGAGTTTGATTCTTGATTGAAACAATTATTGGCTAGAATTTGTTTACCTCTCGACCAAACTTCAAATTACTATTATATGACCCCTTTTCCCTAGAAACTGAAGGATTAAGACCACAGATTTTTTTTACTTTCTATATCCTTATAGCTTTAAAGATTTAAATTATTCCGCTGCTCTCTATTTCTCTTCGACCAAATACTATGTAAAAGTAAAACACTTCATTTTCATATCTGTTGATTTTTTTATTACTTGTGCTTATGTGCTGAACTCACCCTTCTCCTTGTTATTGAATGAATGAATGGAATAGGTGATTAGAGGTCATCCAGAGTTGAAGTATTTTGTTGGGATGGATGTGGACCCTGTGGCAAGTGACGTCGCTAAATCACGCATCAGTTCAGTTTTGGACGATAGGAAGTCTAGTGTGAAAGTATTTACAGTGTTAAGGAATTTTAGACACGTCAAGTCTGTGCTTAGAGGAACGGGCGAGGAACACTTAGAGCCATCGTCTGTTAATGGCATCTTGATGGACCTGGGAATGTCATCTATGCAGGTTCATTTCCAGCATTATATAGGATACATTGACCTGCGCTCTTGTGTTGTGTCGTATTCATGGTTTTAAATTGTAATCGTGTTTATTGCTTGAAGACATATTGAACTACTATGTTTTGTGTTTTGTAGAATGTAGTTCAATTCAAAACCATGATTATGTCTAATCTTGTGGTGCTGAGATTTGTGGTTGAGTGTTTTGAATCTTTCATTATGTCTTGATAAAGAGAAGTTTTCTTATTGTTTGTTCCTTGTATTTTTTGTTTTAGGTGGACGATCCTCAAAGAGGATTCAGTGTGCTTAATGATGGACCACTTGATATGCGCATGGATCCTCAGGTATAATTTACCGCATTTCAGAGTTCAATGTAATACTTATATTTATGCTCTTTGTAGGAAGAATAGATATGATTGTATTTTTTTTTTTAAGCGATATGATTGTAAATTGTTTACCTGTAGAATAGTAGTGGCAGTAAAAAATGTCGGCATCATGTGAATGTTGTTTAGTGTTGTATGGTGCCTTACTTTTGAGTGGTGGATTGTTCAAGTAAATAAATTACTTGCGGAATCATATTTTTTCCACCTGTTTACTGCAGAGTAATACATGATTTTTCTTTCCTATTAAACTGATGGACAGGCCTATGACAGGCAAGCCTCAAAGCAGAAGACATATTAAATTCTTGGCCAGATTCTGAAGTGGGCCGTATCCTAAGGGATTATGGGGAAGAAAGTAATTGGCGTACTCTGCAGAAGAAAATTGTCCAAGCCCGTTTACAAGGTGGATTACATTCCACCACTGATTTGCTGGATCTTATTCGGCGTGTGACTCCTGCTGCAATGAAAGGCAAGTCCGTCTTCAGTTTCCTATTGTAGCTCTGTTTTTTTTAAGGACTATAAGCATAATTTCTCATGCATATGCCATTTCTGATCTAACTGCATTTTTCAAATTTATAATATGGTATTCACATTCCAATCCTACTCAAGATCCCACAAATGTCTATTACATTTCATCCCAATAAAAGTTCTTACTTGGTACTATTGTCCCCAATTCTCAAAGACTGTAACTACCATAGTTGGGCTTGTGCTATGACTATGACTTTACAGATGAAGAACAAGTTTTATTTCATAGATGGTTCAAGCAAGAAATCTTTGGATGAAGTAGAAGTCACACTCATCTTTTCATGGAAGCGGTGCAATACGGTTGTTCGTTCTTGGTTGGATCATTCCATATTGACTAAAGTTGCAATAAGAGTTGAATGTACTGATGATGCATCAGAGGATTGACATGATGTTACAGATAGGTCTCTTCAAGGGGATATTGTCTGCATTTCTCAACTATATGTTGATCTTTCCTCTTTGAAACAAGGAAATATACCTTTTATTGCTTTTGAGAAATGTATTAGTTGGATTCTCATTCCAGATGAACGAGTATTTATGCAGGGTAAGGAGAAAGGATAGAAATAACAGAAAATACATACAATTAATGGACAATGACAACAAACATTCAGTAACTAATTACAGATCAAAATCAAGTAGATTTTATATCATCTAATACATTACACGATCTAACATGTTAATTTTCTCTTCAATATCATTGTTGACATACATATTGCTGTCATTTGAGGGATTCATAACTCAAGCTTTGTCTCAGACCGCAATTTTTTTCATGGATAGTTGTGATTCTTGTGATCATAAACAAGTTTTGATTACATTGCAACAGGTGGACGACAAGGTTGGATAAAAACAGCAACCCGTGTATTTCAAGCATTAAGAATCACTGTCAACGATGAACTGAAGACTCTTGAGGACTCCCTGTATTCTTGTTTTGACTGCCTTGCACCTGGGGGCAGACTTGCTGTCATATCTTTTCACAGTTTGGAGGACAGAATTGTGAAGCAGACATTTCTTAATATAATTAAAAGGAATGATGACATTCCCCAAGGGGAGAGCTGCAATAGTGATCTTAGGAAGATAATTGATGAAATCAAAGAAAAAGAAGCATGGATAAAACAAGTACTGCATGGATCAGATGGAATAATTCTCACAAAACGACCAATCACGCCGTCGGAAGAAGAAGAGAGCTTGAACCGCCGATGTAGAAGTGCAAAGCTCAGAGTTATTCAGAAGCTTTGAAGATAAAAGTTGAGATTGCTGTTTGGAGTAGAGCTCTTAGAAATCTATGTATTTATAAATTTGTTTGTACCTTCACTGTCCTATATATTCAAAATTTTCATTAGTAGGAATTTTTTTAAAGGCTTATAAATTACTTGCAAATTTTTAAAGAAGAAAAACAAATTACCTGTTTTTGACTCGTAAAATCTGGCTCAAGAAAACATTTTAGTAACTTTTTTTTTGAAAGGCTGAAGAAAACAATTTAATAACTTAACTACGAACATATATCAGTTAATGTATAAAATATATTAATTACCGTGTGTGTGTGTGTGTATATATATATATATATATATATATATATATATATATATATATCACTCAATTGGTAGCTATTATTGATATTATTGGAGGGTTCAAACCCCGAATTCCACTTCTCCACATTATAAGTGTGCGATGTAACACCCAAACCCGTTATTTAATTAACTCTGCCTTTATAAAATCTTTTTCGAAAATACGCAGCGGAAAAATTGAAAATCTAATTTATAAAGCGCTGGTTTGAATATCACAAACTTCATTCAAAGATAATACTAATACATTTATCTAGTAAAATATTCGAATGAACTAAAAACAAAACCTCGCATCGAACGATGCGTTATTAGTTATACAAAACGGATACTTTTCAAATGAAAGCTTAAGACCAACAGAGTATACTAAGAGGACTACATGCATATACATATAAAGACCCCTTTTTCCCGTGTCTCAATCAGAGCAGAGCTTCACCATTGCACTCGAACGATGCTAACACATAACCTGTCAACCTGGACCCCCAAAGGTCCAGCAATTACACATAGCAGAGAGTTAGAAAACATAAACATAAATATAAGTGTGAGTAGTATACTACACACTCCACACGCTATCATGCATTTCTAACTCACGCACATACATCGTCAAATACGACTACCAATTATTCATTCATTTACAAACACACCAATCATATAGTTTCACGTCTTCTCGGACACTACCAAAGTGTTCATTTATAGTCATGACGGACTCTACACTTGTTCATTTTATAGTCATGACGGACTCTACTCATATACCAAGACATGGCAACAATCACAGTATTAAACAATTAGTAAATACCAAAGCTTAACACATACGGAAAACACATTACACCCCAATCAGATAATGTCACATAACAATTATCAAATACATGTGCATTTACCCTAATGCATCTAATGCCAATTATCCAATGTCATGTCATCCCTAGACACGACTAATGCATGTGGTACCAATTTACATTGTTCAGATTTCAGTCATGACGGACTGTTCAGTTTTCAGTCATGTACGGACTGTTCAGATTATAGTCATGTACGGACTGTTCAGATTATAGTCATGTACGGACTCTACATCAGCAGTTTTACATCATGCAGGATAAGCGTCTCACCAACGGTGGACCAAACCAGTTTTACATCTTGTTGGATGCTGCTATTCACCCCATTTAAGATGAACCCAGTTTTACATCTTGTTGGATGCGTCGGAACTTACCGAACCACCTTATCTCCCTTGGATAAGCTCAATAACAGTTTTATATCATGTAGGATATGGTTATCATCAACCATCTCTCCCATAAAGAGGAGTCACACAGTTTTATATCATGTTTGGATATGGGCTCCAGATCTCGGATAACATAATCCCATCTTCGGCCACTTTTCATAAACATAGTCCATTTTCATCAATTATTGGAATTCACATGATTCCCATAACACAATTATTCATGAATGCATGATTACTTTTAAACACATCAAATACATGACGCTATCTAGCTCGAAGCTATTCATTCACTGATGCGGAAACACAATTCCAACATCTAACACATTAGGATAACACAATATCCTATCACTCCAATCATAATTATTCACATGATAATTATCTGCATAACCATTTTTATACACATAAAGTTTCATTTACACTTATGTCATGAAACACACATCATTTCCTTAACATTGCAAATTAATGCTAAAACATAAACATAGTCACTTGAACTACAAGTCATTGCATACGCGTGCGAATCATATAACGATTAACAATAAGCATTGACAACATCAACATGTATCAACAAACATGTAAGGATACCCTTAAACCATGTTACAAGTGCCTAATTGCACTTAAAACAATTATCAAAAAGTTGCTGTCACAGTGCTGTTCGCTAAGCGAATCCGTAGCGAACCCGTAGCGAATCCGTAGCGAACCCGTAGCGAATCCGTAGCGAACTACATCAGAGGGTTGCAGGTACATGGCGAACAGGTAGCGAACTTATTCGCTAAGCGAATCCGTAGCGAACCCGTAGCGAACTTATTCGCTAAGCGAATCCGTAGCGAACCCGTAGCGAACTTATTCGCTAAGCGAATCCGTAGCGAATCCGTAGCGAACTACACCAGAAATATCTGTTCTTGAGTTTTCTAAGGCGGTTTAACATTGAATCAACTCAAAAATTCATCTAGACATGTTATAAATTCTTATAAACAGCTCATTCAAGCATATATGGTACCAAGGAACATTAATCATCCCTTCCAAACATCCAAATACATCAAACAATCAAAATCATGCCAATTTCTTGCAAAATAAGCAAAGTTGCATAAACATGCAAATCATTGATCAAACATCTACATATTCCCATTTTCAACTCCCCAAAGTTGTTTACCTCATCTACCATGAGTTCACTACACATGTTAGGATCAAAAGAATCCATTTTCCATTAAGAAAATCACCCACAAAACCCACAAGAAAATAGAGTGGAAAAAGTTTGGGAATGGAGGAATCGACATCCTCCCCTCTTCCGAATCACTCACGAATATGTAATCTAACTCTCGTACCTTAGCTCGACGAATCCACAAGCTTGCTCTTCTCTTTCTCTCCCACGAGCTCTCCCTCTCCCTCATGAGCTCCTTGCCCTAGCTAAGCTCTTCAACTTCTCATGGATTGCAACTTATGAGACTATTCATTGGTTTGACTTGCTACTTATAGCTCTCTCTATTCTCATGGATCAAAGCCCACTTGGCTTAGGCCCAATGCCTATTCCACGCCCAAAGGCCCAAACAACATAACTTCTCGCTCATTAACTTACGTTCTCGTTAAATGATTATTCGCCGCTTAATAATTTAATTATAAATCACGCCCTCGCATAATAAAATAATTAAATAACGAATACTAAATTTTGGGTCGTTACATGCGAGTCTAGCCACACAGTAAAATGCATGTTTAGATTCATGATGAATTCAGTAGAATCAGACGCATTATAATTTACATTATAATTTTATGCAAAATCTCGGGGGTTCTTCGTAATTTCAACAAATTCACCAAGATTCCAAACATTCACGTAAGTAATATTTTTCAATGGGTTAGATTGTTAGAACAGGATCAAATTATTGTGGTGAATGTGAATAAATAACCATGTTTTTGTCTCCTTTGAAGGGAATAAATAATACTTTCAGTGACAGAGACAATGTCACAGTGGCATTTATTTCAACAACAGTTCCTTTCTTTGTCTTCATTTCTTCCAAACTCCCAACTTTACCAAAAATGGATTAATTTTGATGGGTAAGAAACAAATCTTTTCTTTTTCTCTTTTCATACACCAAAATTTCAAGATTTTTCTCATTTTGAGCTATGTGATTCTTTACTTTTGTTAAATTCTTGTTTCCTTACCATTAATCTCTGTTGCTGGTACTTTGTTTTTGCAGCAAAAGCAATCCCTTTGTGTAACAAATGGTATGGACATGGACAACACTTCTGGACCACACATTCCTTGCAAAATTTCAACCACCGGTTTGTTTCCTCAACTTGCTTACATTCTACAAATAATATTCTTAGCATTATTACATTTACATATCATTTTTCACATTTACTAATATGACTCCATCTACATGTAGTAGTTTCTTTTCATACATATATAGTAAATTCCCATTTTTTTTAGTATACAAGAAAAATAAATCGGAACAATTTTGTCACCGCGTGAACATTGTCACATCTAGTCCAATTCAATTCAGCTAGGGACTAAGTTTGTCTGGTTTAATTTTACAAGTAGTAAAAAAATGCTTTTATGTTTTTTCCAGGGACTAGATTGGATTTCACGTTTTTTCGAAGAATTACATTCGGTCTTCACTCTTTAATATATTAAAGCATGATTGTATTCACTTCAATTTTTTTTTGGATAGGCGAATATTAATAAGTTGGCGATCACGTTAATTTTCTGAGTTTGAACCCTTAACTTCTCTCCTAAAATTTCTTGAATGTCCTTTAGTTCATCAACCGAGCTACCTACTGTATTCACTTTTAATTATTATTATTACTAAGTTGTCACATTTCTTTCACTTTGTTTCCTGTTTTTAGATATTTGTATACATCATTATTTGTCCAATAGTGAGAACTTCTTGTAGCACTTTTTATGTGTACATTTTCTAAGAGTTGTTACTTTCGTTCATAAATTTGATTTTTCAGGAAAAAAATGGACATCAAGGTTAAAGCAATGACTTCTTCGGATTCAAATGTAAAGAAAGCAAATATGTTTGCTACCAAAAAGGAAAGAATTAAATTGCCAACATATGATGATGTTATTGGAGGCAAGAAATTCCACATCAGTGAATTTTTAAACCAGCCTAGTGGAATTGCAGCTGTTTTAAACACACAGGCCTTACAATCATTTCAATCTCTTGATGCTAACACATACAGGTTTTCCACATCTTCAATTCTTTTCTAGTGGCTTAAATTATTCTAAACTGTTATGAACTCTAGCAATTAAAACTATCATATTGCACTTATGCTGTGGAAGAAGTCTGAATCTGAAATGAAGTACCGATTACATGTTGTAATGTGTAGGTGCGAACTTCCTAAACTTCGACTTTTGAACTTTGAAGCTGCTCCTTTTATAGATCTGCGGGTTACCTCAACTGAAGAAGATTGCTTGGTTGAAATGATTTCTTGTAAGGTGTTCCCTTTATAGGATTTGACACCTTTATTTTTTCTTTTGGTAAAGTAATAGATGGAATACACACATACACACGCACGCACACTGTAACACCCAAACCCGTTATTTAATTAACTCTGCCTTTATAAAATCTTTTTCGAAAATACGCAGCGGAAAAATTGAAAATCTGGTTTATAAAGCGCTGGTTTGAATATCACAAACTCCATTCAAAGATAATACTAATACATTTATCTAGTAAAATATTCGAATGAACTAAAAACAAAACCTCGCATCGAACGATGCGTTATTAGTTATACAAAACGGATACTTTTCAAATGAAAGCTTAAGACCAACAGAGTATACTAAGAGGACTACATGCATATACATATAAAAACCCCTTTTTCCCGTGTCTCAATCAGAGCAGAGCTTCACCATTGCACTCGGACGAGGCTAACACATAACCTGTCGACCTGGACCCCCAAAGGTCCAGCAATTAACACAAAACAGAGAGTTAGAAAACATAAACATAAATATAAGTGTGAGTAGTATACTACACACTCCACACGCTATCATACATTTCTAACTCACGCACATACATCGTCAAATACGACTACCAATTAATCATTCATTTACAAACACACCAATCATATAGTTTCACGTCTTCTCGGACACTGCCAAAGTGTACATTTTATAGTCATGACGGACTCTACATTGTTCATTTTATAGTCATGACGGACTCTGCTCATATACCAAGACATGGCAACAATCACAGTATTAAACAATTAGTAAATACCAAAGCTTAACACATACGGAAAACACATTACAATCCAATCAGATAATGTCACATAACAATTATCAAATACATGTGCATTTACCCTAATGCATCTAATGCCAATTATCCAATGTCATGTCATCCCTAGACACGACTAATGCATGTGGTAAAAAGGTGTCACACCAACGGTGGACCAAGAACAGTTTTACATCATGCTGGATAAGCGTCTCACCAACGGTGGACCAAGAACAGTTTTATATCATGCTGGATATGTCGGAACTTACCGAACCATCTTATCTCCCTTGGATAAGCCAAATCAGTTTTACATCATGTTGGATGCTGCTATTCACCCCATTTAAGATGAACCCAGTTTTACATCTTGTTGGATGCGTCGGAACTTACCGAACCATCTTATCTCCCTTGGATAAGCCAAAACAGTTTTATATCCTGATGGATATGGTTATCATCAACCATCTCTCCCATAAAGAGGAGTCACACAGTTTTATATCATGTTTGGATATGGGCTCCAGATCTCGGATAACATAATCCCATCTTCGGCCACTTTTCATAAACATAATCTATTTTCATCAATTATTGGAATTCACATGATTCCCATAACACAATTATTCATGAATGCATGATTACTTTTAAACACATCAAATACATGACGCTATCTAGCTCGAAGCTATTCATTCACTGATGCGGAAACACAATTCCAACATCTAACACATTAGGATAACACAATATCCTATCACTCAAATCATAATTATTCACATGATAATTATCTGCATAACCATTTTTATACACATAAAGTTTCATTTACACTTATGTCATAAAACACACATCATTTCCTTAACATTGCAAATTAATGCTAAAACATAAACATAGTTGCTTGAACTACAAGTCGTTGCATTCGCGTGCGAATCATATAACGATTAACAATAAGCATTAACAACATCAACATGTATCAACAAACATGTAAGGATACCCTTAAACCATGTTACAAGTACCTAATTGCACTTAAAACAATTATCAAAAAGTTGCTGTCACAGTGCTGTTCGCTAAGCGAATCCGTAGCGAACACGTAGCGAACACGTAGCGAACACGTAGCGAACACGTAGCGAACACGTTCGCTGTAGCGAACAGGTAGCGAACTACATCAGAGGGTTACAGGTACATGGCGAACAGATAGCGAACCCGTAGCGAACACGTTCGCTGTAGCGAACAGGTAGCGAACCACACCAGAAAATATCTGTTCTTGAGTTTTCTAAGGCGGTTTAACATTGAATCAACTCAAAAATTCATCCAAACATGTTATAAATTCATATAAACAGCCATTCCAAACATATATGGTATCAAGGAACATTAATCATCTCTTCCAAACATCCAAATACCTCAAATAATCAAAATCATGCCAATTTCTTGGGTTTTAAGCAAGTTTAACAAAACATGCAAATCATTGATCAAACATCTACATATACCCATTTTCAACTTCCCAAAGTTGTTTACCTCATCTATCATGAGTTCACTACACATGTTAGGATCAAAAGAATCCAATTTCCATTAAGAAAATCACCCACAAAACCCACAAGAAAATAGAGTGGAAAGAGTTTGGGAATGGAAGAATCGACATCCTCCCCTCTTTCGAATCACTCACGAATATGTAATCTAACTCTCGTACCTTAGCTCGACGAATCCATAAGCTTGCTCTTCTCTTTCTCTCCCACGAGCTCTACCTCTCCCTCATGAGCTCCTTGCCCTAGCTAAGCTCTCAATCTTCCTTTCTCATGAAACATAATTATGAGACTATTCATGTGTTTGACTTGCTACTTATACTACTTTCCATGGTCATGAACCAAGCCCAAATGGCTTAGGCCCATTGCCTCTCACGCCCATTAAGCCCAAAACAAAGGTTCTCGCGTCTAATAACTTATGCTCGGCTAAATAATTATTCGCCGCATAATAATTTAATTATAAATCACGCCCTCGCGTAATAAAATAATTAATTAACGAATACTAAATTTTGGGTCGTTACAATTCTCCCCCACTTAAAATATTTTCGCCCTCGAAAATGGCTCGACTAAGAACAACCTCGGATGAACCCTCTCATCCGACTTTCTAATTCCAACTTACATTCTAACCAACGGGTTTCCTCATACTACTTTAACCAAAACATACAAAATACTTCATGCAAATTCGCCCATGATGGCGGCAAAGCAATCCTATACGTCACTTTTCCGAATCATTTTACTTCCTTCGGCATTCCGTTATACCATCTCCGGTCAAAATAACACTTCTTCCGGATTCACACCAACCATCATTCAAATTCCAAACAAACCAAGTCTGACAAAATCAGTTTATTCCAATCTACACAATGAAGTTTACTACCAACAATAGATCAAGGATAGCTAATCCCTCGATTTGTCGATAGATAGTCAACAATCGTGACAACGGTATAAATCATTCTTATCAAACTACTTAAAACTTCAACTTAACATCTTATGGTACTCGCAGCACCACTCCAAAACAAAACCACTTAACCCAAAATACTCCGAAAGACCCTTTCGTTGCATACTTCACAACTTTTCAAATTCCATAAGTTCTTAACTGCGTCGAATCTCACTCCAACCATTCATTCGGTAGCACAACCTCTACGCTCATTTGTTGTCCAACTTCTCAAAGTTCTTAACACATTCCAAAAATATATTATCTCCAACCGTCAAATTCTTCTCCTTCGCAACTCCCAAATCGTTGCGTCGAACCCCATCATAACTGTTTTATTTTCCAAATAATCCCTTATCCAATTTCTGACTTCCTTAACACGACCTTCCCGATATCATTTCCCGTCGAAATATTCTTATCCAAAATATTACCTTAAGTCACTCGTCGACTCACTATCATCCCACCGTTTACGACGAAAATATCCATAATCATTTATTTTCTTCCCACATGGTATTACTATACTACTCCAACATATACGATGTTCCCAACATCACTTAGTCTCCACCGACTTTTCCATTCCATAAATAATTTTCCAATTGCTACAAAACATCTCTGATACTTACTTCAAGCATCACTTCCAAATTCTCAACACACATTTTCCAAACACAACAATCACTTATGTGTGAGATAGTCCTTTCCGCAAATTCTTACTTGACATAAGTCACTTTCTTACGTCTCTCTAATACTCGTGCTTGACACGTTTCCAAAGGCTAACTTTCTTATTTCCAAACATCCAAAAATGATACTTCGCCCTCAGTTCCATCTCAACCTCCTAAGGTTTCATCCAGCTCCGACACTAATCGTCCGATCATTATCCAAATGAAATTATTTCTTTCTCGACAAGCTCTTACAAAATCCATCAAATTGTCACCCCACTTCCATATTGAAATAACTCTACTACTCATACCATTCTCTACTATGGTATCTCTTAATTCCATTCTCATCTACTATGAGTACTCACTTCTTTTCCTTGGTTATACAACACTAATGGTTCTCTAAATTTAACATCCATATTCTAAGCTTCTCAATCTTTCCAAGAAATGACTACTCAATTCCAACACACTCAACCGCTATAAATCCTTCCTAGGCTCTTCTCGATCGCTTAGTAATTCCATATTCAATCTCGGTGACTATCCAAAAGTTGATTTCCAAACAACCACGATCTCCGTCTTGTTGATTCCAACACAACTCTCATCAGATTCCTCTGAAAACTTTTCATCAACAAAGCTTCCATCTTTATCACTCTTCCTCCTCTTTGAGGATGAACCATCGAGTGAAAGACAACCAAACAATGGAACATTCTTCCTACGAGTTCCGCTAGAAACACCACCAGTCCCACTTATTGTAGTCGGGTTTTCAGTTCCCTAACCACACCTTCAATCCTTGACATCAATCTCCCACTTAACTTAACCCTCAAGGTATCCATCATTCGCATACTCGTCGTATGATCATCACTAGGTTTTCTTACCCTCGACGCGTACGTCTTCTCCGTTTCCCAGCAACGGTTTTCACTTAACATTCAATCTGCTCCATCGTTCCCCAATGGCCACATTCTCTCTACGGCTAAACAACTTCATTCCGACTCACTCCGAAATGATCATCTGATACTTCCTCCAAAGTATTCTCCAAATAAGAACTCCACATCGAACAACGCTACTCAATCTTAAACAATCCACTTCAAGAACATCTCTATTCGTCCTTACTCCTCGCGTTCGAAACATCTTGGAGAGACAAAATCTTCTCCCCCACTTATCTCAAACCCACCTTTAAACTTCCACTAGAACATCCGGTGTAAGCACCTAACCGTCCTATCGATTCCAAATCTATTCCTCCCAAGAGAAATCTAATACCGACAGCATTCACATGCATGTCGTATGCAAAGGGTAAACATAAGGTAAGATATCTAAGCATCTACTCAAAACCCCGGTGCAGTCCTCTTGACATACACACCACTGCAAAATACGTAAACACACTATTCCCGTCTATGCTAACGTAACAACCTACGTAACAACTAGCATACATAATTACTACCACATATCTATACATATATTTATAACTAAACTATATGTAAGACAATGAAACATCCATGTACACAAGACATCGAGTCAAGTACATGTATTACATTTCGTTTGTTCGCATACTTACAACATCTACTCAAACATGTATAAAACATAGCATGTTCTCAAACAAGTTCTCATCATGAGAATACATTCACATAGTTCAATTAAAGAACCACACTAAGTACTAGTAAACAATCTACCACATGTTATAAACAAACATATAACAACACACATTAGGATCTACTTACATCCTACTCCTTTCTCACTCTAGTTGAAAAATTCATTTTCACTTACTCAAAAGAAAATAATCTTATGTTTTCAACAAAATCTTCATCACATGCAGTTTTACATCATGCTGGATCGTCAACAATTAGCAATAAGCATCTACAAACCAAAAATTCAAACCACACAAATTTCTAAAACTTTAAGCATAGAAATACACAACCACTACTTGACTTGATAACTTATAACAATGATAAGTATCAATCGCATCAAGTACACACAACAAGAAAAGACAGACACAACTGGCACACACGCTCACTCGATCTGACTGCACAGAACGGCTCTGATTGACACGTAACCTCACAGTCCGAAGACGACCTGCTCTGATACCACTTTGTAACACCCAAACCCGTTATTTAATTAACTCTGCCTTTATAAAATCTTTTTCGAAAATACGCAGCGGAAAAATTGAAAATCTGGTTTATAAAGCGCTGGTTTGAATATCACAAACTCCATTCAAAGATAATACTAATACATTTATCTAGTAAAATATTCGAATGAACTAAAAACAAAACCTCGCATCGAACGATGCGTTATTAGTTATACAAAACGGATACTTTTCAAATGAAAGCTTAAGACCAACAGAGTATACTAAGAGGACTACATGCATATACATATAAAAACCCCTTTTTCCCGTGTCTCAATCAGAGCAGAGCTTCACCATTGCACTCGGACGAGGCTAACACATAACCTGTCGACCTGGACCCCCAAAGGTCCAGCAATTAACACAAAACAGAGAGTTAGAAAACATAAACATAAATATAAGTGTGAGTAGTATACTACACACTCCACACGCTATCATACATTTCTAACTCACGCACATACATCGTCAAATACGACTACCAATTAATCATTCATTTACAAACACACCAATCATATAGTTTCACGTCTTCTCGGACACTGCCAAAGTGTACATTTTATAGTCATGACGGACTCTACATTGTTCATTTTATAGTCATGACGGACTCTGCTCATATACCAAGACATGGCAACAATCACAGTATTAAACAATTAGTAAATACCAAAGCTTAACACATACGGAAAACACATTACAATCCAATCAGATAATGTCACATAACAATTATCAAATACATGTGCATTTACCCTAATGCATCTAATGCCAATTATCCAATGTCATGTCATCCCTAGACACGACTAATGCATGTGGTACCAAGGTGTCACACCAACGGTGGACCAAGAACAGTTTTACATCATGCTGGATAAGCGTCTCACCAACGGTGGACCAAGAACAGTTTTATATCATGCTGGATATGTCGGAACTTACCGAACCATCTTATCTCCCTTGGATAAGCCAAATCAGTTTTACATCATGTTGGATGCTGCTATTCACCCCATTTAAGATGAACCCAGTTTTACATCTTGTTGGATGCGTCGGAACTTACCGAACCATCTTATCTCCCTTGGATAAGCCAAAACAGTTTTATATCCTGTTGGATATGGTTATCATCAACCATCTCTCCCATAAAGAGGAGTCACACAGTTTTATATCATGTTTGGATATGGGCTCCAGATCTCGGATAACATAATCCCATCTTCGGCCACTTTTCATAAACATAATCTATTTTCATCAATTATTGGAATTCACATGATTCCCATAACACAATTATTCATGAATGCATGATTACTTTTAAACACATCAAATACATGACGCTATCTAGCTCGAAGCTATTCATTCACTGATGCGGAAACACAATTCCAACATCTAACACATTAGGATAACACAATATCCTATCACTCAAATCATAATTATTCACATGATAATTATCTGCATAACCATTTTTATACACATAAAGTTTCATTTACACTTATGTCATAAAACACACATCATTTCCTTAACATTGCAAATTAATGCTAAAACATAAACATAGTTGCTTGAACTACAAGTCGTTGCATTCGCGTGCGAATCATATAACGATTAACAATAAGCATTAACAACATCAACATGTATCAACAAACATGTAAGGATACCCTTAAACCATGTTACAAGTACCTAATTGCACTTAAAACAATTATCAAAAAGTTGCTGTCACAGTGCTGTTCGCTAAGCGAATCCGTAGCGAACACGTAGCGAACACGTAGCGAACACGTAGCGAACACGTAGCGAACACGTTCGCTGTAGCGAACAGGTAGCGAACTACATCAGAGGGTTACAGGTACATGGCGAACAGATAGCGAACCCGTAGCGAACACGTTCGCTGTAGCGAACAGGTAGCGAACCACACCAGAAAATATCTGTTCTTGAGTTTTCTAAGGCGGTTTAACATTGAATCAACTCAAAAATTCATCCAAACATGTTATAAATTCATATAAACAGCCATTCCAAACATATATGGTATCAAGGAACATTAATCATCTCTTCCAAACATCCAAATACCTCAAATAATCAAAATCATGCCAATTTCTTGGGTTTTAAGCAAGTTTAACAAAACATGCAAATCATTGATCAAACATCTACATATACCCATTTTCAACTTCCCAAAGTTGTTTACCTCATCTATCATGAGTTCACTACACATGTTAGGATCAAAAGAATCCAATTTCCATTAAGAAAATCACCCACAAAACCCACAAGAAAATAGAGTGGAAAGAGTTTGGGAATGGAAGAATCGACATCCTCCCCTCTTTCGAATCACTCACGAATATGTAATCTAACTCTCGTACCTTAGCTCGACGAATCCATAAGCTTGCTCTTCTCTTTCTCTCCCACGAGCTCTACCTCTCCCTCATGAGCTCCTTGCCCTAGCTAAGCTCTCAATCTTCCTTTCTCATGAAACATAATTATGAGACTATTCATGTGTTTGACTTGCTACTTATACTACTTTCCATGGTCATGAACCAAGCCCAAATGGCTTAGGCCCATTGCCTCTCACGCCCATTAAGCCCAAAACAAAGGTTCTCGCGTCTAATAACTTATGCTCGGCTAAATAATTATTCGCCGCATAATAATTTAATTATAAATCACGCCCTCGCGTAATAAAATAATTAATTAACGAATACTAAATTTTGGGTCGTTACACACACGCGCACGATAGGATATATTACAATCGCTGAAAATCAAAATCAAAATTATATGTGAGAATGTTTGATAGAAATGCTATTGTACCTTAGTTTTATTGAACATGCAAAATTTCAACATTCTTATTCATTTATCCCATTTGATTTTTGGATACTTTACTATGTTTTTCACAGTTTGAGGGTTCACAAGTTGTAGAAGAGCAAAACGACCACTTTTCAGGTATTTATATTGTGTCCGTAGTATTTTTTTTTAATAAACATGTTAATGGTGTGATATATCCACTACTTTTTGCGATGAATAATTTCTACCGGAGAACTTAGATGGCCACCTTTACTGGCATCTTCCCTCCCAATCACATTTCTTCATCTGCAAAGCTCGAACGCGAGACCTTGCTTAAGGGATCCGAGTCCACATCCACTGGGATCAATGTAATGTTGATATATTGTGTCCACAGCAATGTTTGTTGATAATTTCCACGGATTTGCAGCATTCATGAAAAACCACATGACATGGAATGATGATGATGATGATGATACTGAATCATTTTTGGAAGTTGATGTCAATTTGAATCTCACACTCGAGGTTACTCTTATACTCAAACTAAAAAAAATACTATAGTAATATAATACTGTCACATTCATACTTGATTCCTCCTTAAGTCTTTGCTATTTCAACTTCTTATCTGCATTTAAATAAAATGTTACCTTACCATATAACTAAGCTTCAGTATGATATTACAGTACTTTTCACTTTCCTTTTATCTAAAAAAAAATATTCTGTTTTGCAGATCTACACACGCCCATTTACTATGATGCCTATTTCAGCTGTTGAGGGTCCTGGAAACATGTGAGTTATTTAATTCATAATCTTACAACTAACTCAATGTAAGAACTTGTTTACTCAGATATTATAATATAGAATTGTTTGGCTATGTGCAGAATGATGCAAGCTTTGGTGGACAAGCTTGTACCATTGCTACTTCAGCAAATGTTACAAGATTATGATGAATGGGTTCAAAAGCAATTGTATTCTGTAAATCAGTCTTCTAGTTAGGGAATATTTGTTTTAGCTTATTTTTATAGCAGAGGCAACAGAAGAAGGGATAATCTTTTCATGTTTATGAAAAAGAGAGAAAAATGAATAGTAAGTATTTGGTTTCTAAGAAGTCTGTATTAAGACCATCCATGTAATGTAACATTACTCTTTTTCAATTTTTTTTATTTCTTTTTTGTGGTCACAATACATTTTATTCCTTTTTTTTTTTTTTTTGTATCAATGACGGCTTAAAGCCCCAAAAAGAGAGATTACAAGGGGATCAAACGAGGGGAACTATGTCCTATACCATCAGAGGCAATAATATGCCTAACCTGAATCGGACAAACATCAAAATAACCAACATTACAATCTAACTCACATCCTATATTAGCCATAGCATCTGCACACTGATTAGCTTCCCTGTAGGAATGAGAAATATGCACATTCTAATTCAAAGCCAACAATCTTCGAATATTCTTCACCAACGAGTAACCCATACCACTCCTTGTCGTACCTGTTCTGATTACATGAGAAACTGCTAAAGAATCAATGTTTAATTCAACCTCATGGAATCCTAACATCCTAGTATACTTCAGCCCTTCTAATACTCCTCACAATTCCGCCATGAAAGCACTACAGTTACCAACAAACTTGGCAAATCCACCACACCATTTACCCCGGCTATCTCTAATGACACCACTGCATCCCGCATTACTCCCAGTGTCATTCTTACAAGCTCCATCCGTATTTAACTTCACTCTCCCTTCTGCTGGAGGCTTCCAACCAATCATATATACGAACTTCTCGAGGTACCTTCACTATAATTCTACTAGCCATACTTGCTTGATATAATACTTTCAATATAATTCATCACATGGTATACCTGATTTGATGGTCTACTACAAATACGATGACAAGCCGTCGCCCAAAAATCCCCCCCCCCCCCATAAAATATCATTGATCCACAAATGACAATATACCCGTGGTATCCACACCGGGTGTTATAAACTAAAATTAGTATAAAAAAAAATCGAGATTTAGTCCATAATTTAGACAAAATACATTAACTTTATGTGATCAACTTGCCAATTCTCTTTGTGCATTCACACACTAGGAAAGAATATAATTTCACGCCATTGAATATTAGTACTTTACATTTGAAGAAGAGGAGTTTTTAACTTATGATCCCCAAACACGAGATATCTGGATCTGCAAACAAAAGTGCTCAAAATCGATCAACTTTTCCTTTTATACCTTCATAGTTTGTTACACGCAAATTAACTCTTACTTTCCCCGTCAGAAGAAACCTATATAGTTTGTCACACGCATATTAAGCAATACTTTTCTTGTCAGGAGATATATACCTTCATAGTTTGTTACACGCAAATTAAACAACACTTTGCTCGTCAGAAGAAACCTTCATAGTTTGTTACAAGTTTTTATCACTTTGTTACATGTCTTGATTGATTTAATGTTTATGTTTTTATAAACAGAGCATAACATGTGAATTAAAACGTAAAACTATAGAACTATAAAAGGAAAAGATACGGTCGATTTAGCACAATTTTATTCGCACTTTTTTTTTGTTGGCATATCATTTTCCACAATTGCACGGCATGCATAGCCTGGAGCCATATGCCTATAAATACATCACTGAGTTCTTAGTTAGGACTCACACATTACAAAGTTAATTACATCAAAGATCATTAAGTTAAGCTAGTTAATTATCAGCAATTAATCATATGTAGAATATGGCTATGATTGTGTTTAAAATTGAGAGTTGGACCTCACTCAACCCTACAAAATCGGCTTGTAAGGTGAGGATTGCCTCACTTATAAACAGATATTCAGGTCATCTACCATCACCAGTGACAGGACCAGAGTCACTGACATTTGATTTAAACGGTGGAGGACCGTATGTTAGTTCCTCAGATGGAAGAATTTTTAAATATGTTGATCCAAATGAAGGTTTCATTGAATATGCTTCAACTTCACCAAACAGGTAAATATATAAATCATTCATTATAGCTTAGCATGATCCAAAGCCTAATATGAGTTTTATAAAGTGCTAATATTTTGTGTTCAGGAACAAGACAATCTGTGATGGGATTGCAGACTTCTCAGCAGCTCAAGTAATT
This sequence comes from Trifolium pratense, assembly GCF_020283565.1. Classification (NCBI taxonomy): domain Eukaryota; kingdom Viridiplantae; phylum Streptophyta; class Magnoliopsida; order Fabales; family Fabaceae; genus Trifolium; species Trifolium pratense. The sequence continues at coordinate 54,646,813 of NC_060062.1, read as the reverse complement.
AAGCATAGATTTTTCTACAACAATGTTGCTAAGGAATCTTGCAGTGCCATTTCAGAATATGTTTTGCATCAGCAAAAGAAACATCTTTCCCTTCATTGTCAGGCTCCTCATCATTCCCTTCTGCATTTAATTCATTAGCTTCAGATGAAACTATGCCAAGAGCAGCTTTCAATGTTTCCATCTGCCTTTCCTTTCTAGCAGCAATTTGATGAGTCTGTGTATCAGAAACCCTGAAAATCCACAAAAAAAAAATTATTGTTCAGCTTTCAATGAGGATATGTATATTTCAGTTTTTTGTCATGAAAATAATTAATTCATTAATTCATAAACTGCCCCAAAAATGAATATGAACCACTTAATTCAAACCCATGGACAAAAACAATGTCATGCTGACCAACAATTCAGAGAGAATGGACAATTCAACAAGCAGTGTAAAGATCAAATCATCAGTCATACTCATACATGAACTAAAACAATCAGTAATCAGTTTCGCCAAATATTCAAGATTAAGACACAAGTTTCTATAATCATATGGAATAAGAAAGACTAGATAGCTGATATACACACAGAAGAAAGAGCGAGAAATTTAACTCAATTAGGATTGCAATTTGACTCATTTCTATCAGCTAATAATCATGTACAACCTATTCCATCAGTTTAGGTAATTTACATCTAAAGCAGATCCCTCATGTTTGGGCAGTCTAGGCTTTCCAGCGAAATTAAGAGTAGAAAAATTGTCCTTCCTTTTTTAGATCATAATTTCCTGAACATAGGTTATTATTTATCTTCTTTTTTTGGTTACATAGGTTATTATTTATCTGTAACTGTATTCTGACTACAAAACATTTTCTTCAAAATCTACATAAAGAAATCACAACCTAATAAGCCATCATCCAGGTTTAGCAAAAGATTATCATGTCAATGATAGGTCTGTGAAGTTTGTTTATAGGAGGAGGGGTAAAAAAGGGAATGAGGAGCTGGTGGGGACAGAGGGAATAACTAACAGCACACATGGCAGTCAAGAAGTGGAGGGAAGCATGGGAGTGAGTGAAAGAGAGGTGTTTAAAGGAGGAGGTCACGCATGATGCAAGAGGGATTGGATTGGAGTGGTAGCAGCGACTGGGAGTGAGAACCTTCCTCACACCAGTAGTGGTATTCTCATCTTGGGAATATTGTTTTCCTATTTCATGTAAATGTCATCACTGCAGGGAGTGATTATTCCATCCATTGTCTTAATATTATATAGCTATTGTAAGAAGTTGACACTTAATATTCAGATATTATATAACAGTAATTCTATCTTGAGCTTTCCATCCTTCTAGAGTCTATTATCATGTCAATAACAACAGCAACGGTGTATCTAGGATCCTGCTCTAGGGGGTGCATACTATTCAACATTAATTAATAATTATATATATATAATCTCCTACAACAACAATAACACCAATAAAAATAATTTCTCCATAATCAAAAACAAAAAGCTATGCACAACAAAAACCAATTAACAATTAATACACTTCAAAAATTTTGGTAAAGCAATGACAGAACCAACAAATTCATCAATTGGAATCATATGTCATACTCATACACAAATATCTAAAATCCAAAAACTCACTTGTCCAAATTAGAATCATTTTCGTCAGCTGCAGCCTCCAAGCTATTGCGAGCCTCCTCGAGTTTCTCAGCGATCTCAGCATCAGTATAACCCTGATCAATTAACTTGTCTTCAAGAATAACAAGTTTGAGCTGAATCTGACGCTTACGATCATGCTCAAGAATCTCTTTGTTAGCCTTTCTGGAAACACCAGCAGTACCCTGATCTCCTTCAAAGCCCTTCATATTCTCAGCAACCTTGGAAGTTCTCGGCTTGACGAAGAACTTGTTGCTCTGAATGTAGCCATTGGTACCAGACCCTCTTGGAGTTTGTAACCCTATTCCGTTATACATATTGTGACAAAGCAACAACTGCAATTGAAAACCCAAAAAATCATATAAGAAACCCTATTATCAACTTAAATTCACAGATCTTAAATAAATAAATATATATCTGATGCAATTAACAAATTGAACGGCAAAATGAAAAAAGATGAGAAACCCTAATTTAAATGACGGCAATTAACGGATAAAAAGCTGAGCGTAGAAGAAAAAGAAGAATATGTCTGAATCTGTGATCCGAGACAAGAAAACGAAGAGTAGTAATACCTGTTATCGATGTGGAAGAAGAATTATCGCGACTCAAAGAAATAGAGAAGCCACAATGTTGTTGATACTTTATTTATGATGATGATGATATTTGATTTGATATTTTATCATATACTTATGGCTTAATTAGTTAAATGGTCCCTTAGAGTGTGTTTGGATGAGGAATTCTAGAAATTCAAGGGATTTAAAATAACAGACAATTCAATTGATTCAATTAAATTCCCTTCATTTTCAAATTTTATTGTTTGGATAAAGCGATGAAATTGTTTGGATAAATTTTTATTAAGAATATTTAATTAAGTTTGCATCAACTCTTGCAAACCCTAAACCTAACCAAAACTTGCAAATTTACCTTGGACCAAATTTAGGAGAGACTTTGTTTTCTGATTTTTGTTAGTTAGGGGCATTTTAGGTTTTTTGATGTGGTGTCAAATTTTTAGATATGGGTATTTTAGGTTTTTTCAGGGCACATTGGCGTCTTATAAATATATAGATTGTATGTACAGAACTTATATACAAATTGATAATTATAATCTCATCCAAAACATACAATAAACATATGCCTGAAAGCAAAATGCAAAAACCATATGAAATTATGCATTTACAACACTGAAAATACAAATTGATCATTATAATTGCTTAAAATCAAAAACCGATGAAATCACAAAATGCAAAATCAACCCAGAGAAATTGACAACACACAAAAATGAGATAAATCGGAAAAGGGAGAGTAGAATTTACCAGAGATAGATCAAGTTTGGAGAGAGTAAAATCGAGTCAGAAAACAATCTTCAGAGAGAGGGAGAGAGAGATCGATTTGGAGTTAGAGAGATCGATGGAGATAAAGCGATGAAGTTGGAGTTGTTGAGAGAGAGCGATGAAGTGTCTGTTTGGTTTGGCGTTTTCAAGCCCCAAACGCAAGTTACCAACTGCAGAAGCTATTTGAACCAATTCTCACATGTTTGGATAACTTGCAAAATAAATTCTCTGGAAAGTGAATTCTGCCTCAAACGCGAGTCACCTTAAAGCCACAAATTGGAGCTTCGCGTCAAAGGAAAATCAATTCTAACTTAGTATTAAAGATGTATGTTTATATATGGGAATAAAAGAAGTAAACAAGGGAGAAGTGAGGAAAAAATTGTGAAGAAAGTAGAAACAGAGAAGGGAAAAGTGGTGGAAAAAATTCTGAAGAAGTAGAAGAAGAAAGAAGTAGCGGCTGGCTGACAGCAGTGGCGATTCCAGTAATATTAGAGAGCCTAGGCAAAATTTTGGAGGGAATTTTATCAACCAAATTTCTAGATACAATAATATTTAAAAGACAAAGTTGTTTCTGCAATTCAAAAACATATTTAAATTACATTAGTACTTCTCTTTTTATGCAAAAGAAAATATTCTTCACAATATACACTTGTAGTATGCCTATTGTAAGGCTTGGTCAATTATGAAATCAACATAATATAATGTAATTTCCCCTAATGAAAGAAATCCATAACAAACAACTGTGAGAAAGAAACTGATATCTGATCAACGAGACTACATTTCAAACTGAATACAAATATCACAAGACTATCTTATTCTTATTTAATATTGTGTATAAGATCAAACTGAGATCAAGAATACAAGGTTTGTCATCAGCTTATAAAAGAAAGAAAGTGCTTCATCAACAAAGGTGATTTTGATCCATCAAAGTGAACACAACACAAATGTCCACAATTAAACAAAGTTTTAGTTGCAGTTACGATGACAATAATATCACAAAGCAGAAAATCACCAAGTTAGTTTACAACAAGAGGCATCATGAAATCAAATAGTTTTTAGAACAAAAACCCTTCATTCTCACTATTTTAGAACAAAAACACTATTGCAGAACCAACCAAAACTACTTATTTATATAACCAAAACAGCTTATTTATATAATCACTTAACAATCAAAACAGCTTAATAAATTTAAAATTCAAAACAACACCAAATCATCAAACAAAGATTCTAGATTGAGAAGGTTAGGTTGTTAAAAATTAATTGCAGTATGTTAGTTTGCTTACCTGAAACGAGACGAAGAGAAAGAGTGAGTGCGGTGCGGTGTGGTGCGGCGCGGTGAGCTGAGCAGTGGTGCGGCTGCGGCGGAAGATTGAACGGCGTTACGGCGAGGTGAGGGAGAGAGATTGAGAGCAGTGAGAGAGGGATTGAGAGCGGCGGCCGGTGGCGGTGGGTGAGAGAGGAACAGCGATTTTGAGAGAGAGGGATCGAGAAAGCGAAAGCAAATTCTAACTCTTCCTTTTTCTGTTTTTGTTTTCATTTAAAAAAAAAAAATATATATATATATATATATATATATATATATATATATATATATATATATATATATATATATATATAAGAAGGGCAGCCCAGGCACGTGACAGGCATGCCCAGCGGTATACTCGCCACTGACTGACAGGAAAGAGAGAGATTAGGGTTGTAACAATTGGATATTCTTATTTTATGAGATGGGTATTGGGTTGTATAAGCCCATATTTTATTTTGGCTTAAATGCAGTTTTGCCCCCCCTGTTTTGATTAAATCGGAATTTTACCGCCCCTGTTTTAAAACGCGGACTTTTACCCCTGTTTTATAATTTGTTGGATTTTGCCCCCCCTAAAATTCTGCTTTCGAGTCACAACTTTAAAGTTTCGCACACAACTCAATTTTGATCAATAATTTACCAAAAGGATACCAAAATGACCGTAATCGAGTTATCTTTCCACATAATCAAACCCCACTGAATTTGGAGTTACAAAGAGAGATTAATTACCGTTTTAGTCAAGGTATGTCCCCCAAAATTCTGCAAAAAATCTGCTTTCGAGTCACAACTTCAAAGCTTCGCATACAACTCAATTTGGATCCATAATTCACCAAACGGCTACCGAAATGACCGTAATCGAGTTATCTTTCCACATAATCAAACCCCACTGAATTTGGAGTTACAAAGAGAGATTAATTACCGTTTTAGTGAAGGTATGTCCCCAAAATTCTGCAAAAAATCTGCTTTCGAGTCACAACTTCAAAGCTTCGCATACAACTCAATTTGGATCCATAATTCACCAAATGGCTACCGAAATGACCGTAATCGAGTTAGCTTTCCACAGAATCAAACCCCACTAAATTTGGAGTTACAGAGAGAGATTAATTACCGTTTTAGTGAGATTAATTACCAGTTTGGTGAATTATTGATCCAAATTGAGTTATGTGCGTAGCTTTGAACTTGAGGCTCAGAAGCAGATTTTGTGCAAAATTTTGGTGGGGGGCAAAATCCAACAAATTATAAAATAGGGGGGGTAAAATTCCGCATTTTAAAATAGGGGGGTAAAATTCCGCATTTTTCAAAATAGGGGGGTAAAACTGCATTTAAAATTCCGCATTTTTGAAGCAAAGTCAATATATTATTACTTTTCACAATTTTTGCTACTAATAATAATAATACTGTATTTTGCTTAAAAAAAAAATAATAATAATGTATAATAATAGTAAGGGTAAATAGAGTTTTATCCCCTGCAAAATCGGCAAGTTTTGCTTTACCCCCCTACAAAAGAATTTTTTTGGATTACACCCCTGCAATATCAAGATTCTATGCTTCATCCCCCTGGCTGCACAACTTGGCATGAAATCTTTATTTTTGGTGATGTGGCAAGCATAAGTGGCTTTTTATTATAATTTCTATTTATTTAATTATTGTTATGTTGCCAAATAAATAACTATCTCTTCTTCTTCATACATTTTCTTCTCAAACAACAATTTATTCCAAAACAAAAATTCACTTTTTCAACTGCTGCATCAATCTATTTAATTTAAAACAAACAAATCTGAAAAATCACAGATCTTCGAAATCTAAACCCAAAAAATCGATAGCCATGAACCAACAAATCCTAGAAGGGAAATCGAAACCGAAACTGAAACAGAACCCTCCATTGATTATGCAAAACTCAGCCTCTTGTGCCTCGTGTTTTAATGAAGGATTTGGAGACCAATTTAATTTTTGGGTACATGAATTTCTGAGTTTGTGTGGTGAGGATATATTTTGGATTGGAAAGAAAATGGATTTATGGTTAGTGGGGTTAGTGGTGTACGGTGGGAGGAAGAATGAATTAGGATGAGAATTTTTTTTCTTTTCTGGGTTATCAAAAGTAAGATTAGGGTATGATGATTTTTGAGAATATGAAGGAATTATGTTGTTGTTCTTGTTTGGATTGAAGAAGATGAAGGAATTATGAGTTTGAAGAAGATGATGAGGAATGATAAATATTTGTTTGGATTTGAGAAGATAAGTTTGATAAAGGATGATGAATGATAAATATTTTTTTTATAAGGATGATGATGAAGGGTAGTTTGAAGAAGATGATGATGAAGGATGAATATGAAAGAATTTTGTTTTTTTAAAAAAAAAATTCAAAAATAATTAAAGGCCAGGTAAGCATGCCATTTAATCACTTTAGTCTAGTCACATGCCACATATGCTTGCCACATCAGCAAAAATGAAGATTCCAAATCCAAGTGGCACTAAGGGGGCAAATTGAGAGAATCTTCATATTGCAGGGGGGTAATCCCAAAAATTTTTTTTACAGGGGGGTAAGACAAAACTCTCATATTTTGCAGGGGGGTAAAACCCTATTTACCCTAATAGTAATTACCTATCTGTGCCAAAAAAAAATTAATTCCTATCAATTTTTTTTTATAATTACTATATAGTTTCAAAATTTTCACATTTTTAGGTGTCATGATTTTATTAGAGACAGATTCATCTAGTTCGATACCTATATAGTTTTATTATAGAGACCGATTCATTCTACCAGTTTAATCCGGTTTGCCGTGCGGTTCGACCAGTGACTCAGTGGTTCGACCAATGAACCAGTGAACCAGTATCCTCTCTGGTTCGATGTCCGATCCGGTTTTTAAAACACTGATTCTAAGCGATTAATTTTTAGTTACATGGAAACTTACCTATTTACCCTTAAACTTCTTCTTCTTCACATCACTCAGATTCAAAGTCATATGGATCTGTCTTTCCCCTTTGAAAGCTTGAGGTCATCAAACAAGTATTTAGAAATGGAAAAATGGTGTGTCGGGTATAATTATTTCTCTTCTTCTTATGTTACCCTTCACTGATTTTCTACTGGTTTCTTTGTTGTGGTGCGGCTGCTACAGTACTTTATTCTAGGTTGATGAAGAAAAGCAAGCAGTTGGGCTCAACTTTGACCCGGTAGTGGCCCATTTTGCTCTTAGGTTTTTTATTTTATTTTTACACTGGTGTGCAAAGAAATGGTTTGGTTTTTTTATTAAAAAATCATAACTATAATACAATATGCATTTTAATAAAAAAACATATAAATAATTAAATTTAATATTACAAAAATTAAATTAAACATGATTTTAAATACACATGTGTAAGTTTGTGTAAAAAAAAATGCACATGTGTAAGTTCATTTTGTTAAATATGCATTCAAAATCAATTTTAGTTCAAACTATCCAAACAACATAAAAAGTTGAGAATCACTTTAAATTTCTGTATCCAAACATAAATCAATTATGTTCAACTCACTTTTAACCAAACTCAATTCTCTCAAACTCAATTCTGTCAAACTCAATTATCTTCGCCGTCAAACCAAACATACACAACAAGTATATGGGCTAATTGTTTTTGCCACACCCAGCCCAATTAAATTGTGTATATATATCTTTTTTTTTGTCTTATTTATTTATTTATTTATATGTTATTATATTTTTATTATTGTGGAGCTGTGACTATTAGTTTCTTTTGAAAAAATATTAAAGCCACAAACAAAACAAGTGTTGGTAAAACATGGCCCAGACTGCATTTAAAATGATTATTTATTTATTTTATTATGAAGACCCAAACTATTTTTTTATTGATTTGTTATTCATTTATTTTAAATACATTTAAAACTCATTTTGGTAATTACATATTCAAAAGCAATTTTAATTTAAACTATCCAAACAACATGAATTTGTGAGAATCACTTTTAGTAAATGTATCCAAACATAAATCATGTTTGGTTTAACTCACTTTTAATCAAACTCAATTTTGTCAAACTCAATTCTCTCAAACTCAATTCTTGTCACCGCCAAACCAAACACACACGAAGATTTTCGTGAGAGAGAGAGAGAGAGAGAGAGAGAACGCGTGTGAAGAATGACAAGGAATTTGCAAAATTTTCTTATTTTGGGTGGAATTGTAAATTCTCTGGAATTGGTCTTTTAAAATTACCCCTTAAAATTCTGTCAATTTAAAAATTCTCTCCTTTTTTTTATCCAAACGGTGGATTTTGACCCAAATCAATTTAATTACTCTGGGAAATTACTTTCCCACCCTAAATTGATTTATCCAAACGCACTGTTAAAGACATTTTAGGTTTCATAATGGTTCTTTAAAGAAAAAAAGGTTCGGATTGGTCCCTTAAAGACATCTCCGTTAGCCAAAAAGGTCCTTTCCGTTAAACTTAACCCCAAATGTATAAGGTGGACTAACACTGTAAATGGTCCACCATAGACCTCATTAACATTTTTAATTATAACCATTTGATCTTTTTCTTTAAATCTAGACCTTTAGATCTTGCAAATCTATGACATCTAATAATGAACCACCCACACTAGATTTGTTTTACTTTTCTTCATCTTCTTCCCCTTCTCCTTCATCTTCATCACTACCGTATTCATAGAAACCTAGAATTTTTTCTTCAAATTCATGAAAATCACCATCTTAAAAATCCAGAAAAAATCAATAAAATCGGAACTTAGAAATTTTCTTTCATTCATAATTATTCAAAAAACTTAGAAATTAAAACCTAAAATATTAAAACCCAAAAATTTGATTGAAACTATCATGCTTAGGAACCAACTACGGCTCTGCAGAACTCCTATTGCACGCCACTCATTTTTCAGAGAGAAGCCAATTCTTAGGAAGCAATTTAATGACTTCAGGAGGAAGAACAACATACCTATACTCATAAGTATCATCGAAATACTTCCCAGGGCATTGGATCTGACCCATCGTTCAAAACTATGGTTTGTGAATAGCTTGATTTTAATTTGATTTGTCAGAAATTGAGAAAGTGTTGGAAACACCGGGAACAAATAGCAAAAAACCCATAAATTGTTCATGTGAAGTTGAATAGTTATGGGTTTAAAATTTCCAGAAATTTTCTTCATTATCAGATTTTATTGGTTTTAATTTTCTGGGTATTGTTTGAGAAACGAAAATTTCTAGGTTTCAGATTTTTTTATTTTCTGAGATTTTTGTATGAGGATAATGATGAAGTGAAGAACAAAGGAAGGGGAGAAGATGAAGGAAGGAAAAAAATTGGATGTTGGTGGTACACCATTAGTAACAGTGGACTTGTCCAAAATTAACAGTTTTTTTTTAATTGACGGAAATGACCATTTTGATTAACGGAGATGTCTTTAAAGGACCTAGACAGAACTTTTTTTCTTTAAGGGACCAATATGAAACCAAAAATATCTTTAAGGGACCAAAATACTAATTAAGCCTATACTTATTTATGGTTCACGTTAAATAGTACACTATTTAACATTTTCCTATTGAAAACTATTGAAAAATATAAGTGTAATTTTTTTTTGACTAAATATAAGAGTAATTGACAAATAGTACAATTGACAAATTTTATCCTTAAAACATTAAATGAACAGTTGATTAGAAACGTTAAATCTGATGAAATTAAATATCTATAAAAAAAACGGAGGTAGTAAATTAGTAATGAACATATATTTGGTTCATCCTCATCTTCATCATGTCCATTGTTTTGTTCATCCTAAATTATAACAACGCTCAAATATAAAAATGACAAGGTGAGTTCTCTAACAAAATTCTTTCCATATGTATGTAGGAGCAAAAAATCGAATCCCCTAACAACCTACTTAACGGGCCATAAGAGATATTTTATAAGTTGTGAGAAATTTCAATTTTTTTGACAATAGAAATCTCAATTAAATACCACAAAATTTATTTATATTTTTTAAAAGTCAATATCACAAGATTTTTTTAATCAAAGTTTTTTTAAAAAATTTAAAATCTTAATTCAATACACCCTCCTAAATTTTATTTTCAAATAGAACATTTTTTTAATCAATCTGGTGTACCGTGTACTATTTTAAAAAGATTCTGCATGCTAACATGCAGCCTTTTAAGTATTTGTCAAAGAAGTTTAAAATTTGAAGTTTTATGTTATCATTTTTAACACTTGGTTAGCATATGCCTTTTACCACTTGATTATGGGTTGGTGGAATTCATAAATTTTAACCAATTAAAAAAGAATGGTTAATGTGTTCTTGTGGGATAGTGGAAGTAATAATAATAATAATAAAGGGATTATTTGGTTGTCATGCGAGAGGCTTACATGTCCCAAGGCTAATAGTGGTATGAGGTTCCTTAATTTTCCAGGTTTTAATTAGGCTATGGTGGCGAAACTAGGCTGTAATATTGTTCAAAATCCTAATACTTTGGTTGCAAAGCTAATTAAGGCAAGGTGGCGTATCAAAAGTGGTGATAACATCAGAGTTATGCAGGATCCATGAGACTACTATGCACATCATGACACATTCGCAACATTTCAAGGAACTTTGGAATGTGTAGTTTGGGTTCAAAACCTGGGACCATGAGCTACTTGCTTTACTTTCTTGCTATCTTGTATTTGGCATTAGAGCAACCAATAGTTTTTAAACAATCTACTGTGGTTTACCATGCTAAGAAGAAGACCCGAAAAACTGTAGAAATGAAGGCAAACAAGCTGATGTAACTCAATGCTCACAATATCTATCAGTTGATGTAACACACACAGACACAGATCACCTTAAAATAGTTAAAAAATTCAGGAGTAAAAGATCAAACTAAAAGAAAACTCACCAAACTTTCCTAGAAAAATCCATATTTATTTACAACTTTACACAGCGTACATAGAATGATCATCTCGACAATCTTATAACGCGGCATGATTTTATAAAATGTACTGACAATAAGAGAACTAACTCAGATGCTATGCTAGTTCTGAAAAGCAGATACATGATTTCCCAAATTGAATTGATACCGATACTAGTTCCAAAAATCAATTTATTGTCAGCTGTGAGGACTGAGGATGCTATGACTACCTGTTTGCAGACTGCAAATTATTGAGGTAAATTCAATTATGCCATACACAGTCTGCACGTGCATTACAGTTGTGAACTAGAGATGTAGAAGGAGATGTAACACCCCACTCATACCAAACCTGTTTTAGATTCCACAAAATATTGAAATGCATGAAATAGAGAATAGATGCAAGGGTGAACAGAAATATGATGGAAAACAACAAATGATCAAAAACCAACCTTTGTAGAATCACAACAGCGCCAGAAATGTACTTCTAGGGTAGAGCCACGATGCACACAAATAGGTTCCCTTAATGGAAAATACATTTCATCCCTGCAGAAAAGAACAACAAAGTATAGGAGGGTTAAAAACCGTGTTCATCCTCGCAAGTCACAAATCGTAATACAAGGTGAACATATAAAAAAAGTTTTGATCTTATGTTCTTGCGGTAGTAGATTTTGTTTCAAAATGTTGAGTTTACGAAGCAGGCCAGTAGAGGAGTGTGGACAGTTCTACGATAATATCATATGGTCTATAAAAACTGATGTCATGCTGAGAGCTGTGTGGCACTCTCTTACTGCATTTTAGAAAATATCTTATCCTCTGATCAACCACTTCTATTTTAAATTTTTAATACTATAATTATGAGTATTTTCTTATTCCAAAATAATAAACTAAATAACTGGGGGACACAAAGGTAATATACCAAGAGAACACGTCTGGCGTAGCTTTAGAGGGTTCAGTTCCAAGATGCACATCCTTGTAAAGAGTTGCATCAAAGTATCCAGCAAATCCTATAATCAAATCGCACGAGTGGATAGTATTAGTATAGAAATAATAAATATGGATCAAGGTATAAAAGAGCTGCACAAACAGATGACATCCAGAGCACAGTATAGAATTACTATGCAAGTCTGTAAAAAACACAATGGTATGTACCATCCATAAACAACATAGCAATTAGATTAAATTTCATTCCACGAAAATTCCAGCACTTAGACTAAATTTCATCACTTAAAATTCCAACACTAGATTCTACATTTGAAAGTCGTAAACTAATCAACAAAAATGAAAAACTCATGATTTACTTTCAAGGGAGGTTCCCGGGTTTGAAATCATAAACTTGTCATCAGAACTAAATCACTTTGGATTTTGGGTGGATGGGTTTTCGGATTCAACCCAAACTACGAGAAAAATCAAACAACACGCTTTGGGTTGAGTTGGGTTGTCGGGTCGACCTACACCCATGAACATCCCTCACTAGTGTTGCCAATATGGACCAGTTCCCCATTCCACCCAATAAGAGTAGATTTATGGATAAATCAGTTGCATGACGACTTATTGAGTCAATAAGAGTAGATTAACCCTGCATACCATGTACCATTGTTGACTCAGGGACATCAGGCATCACAAATTGCAATTTCCTATACCGCCGGTTGCTTTCTTTGATAGAGCGTTTTGGATGAGTAAAGGTAAACAGCTAAACAAAGCAAATATAACCAAACAAAATCAGTAAAAAATACATAAACTGGTTATTTTAAGAAAACTAGTAAGCAAAGTATAAATCTCAAATAACATAAAGATTAGATCAGCGGATAGATTGAAGTTAAAGCAAGATCAATAAAACGAATGAGAAGCTACTAACAGGTTGACATGGTGCAAGGCGAGCAACATTGTGCATCTTTGTTACAAAAGCAGTTTCAAAGGTTAAAATCTGTTCTTTTGCCTTAACCTAAAATATAACCCCAAGCAATTAAATTAAATGAAGCATATTATTTATATGCAAAAAATAACTTTGACAGGAGAATACAGGAAATATACTGCACTATATAACTTCGAAGATTTCACTGGCTGGAGGAAACTTGTATACCTGAAAAAGGCAATAAATCCATCAATGTTACATGAATATTGATTATCCAAACTTCATTAACCATTTAATGGCAGTTTAGTATAATACAAAATAGTCCAAGGGTTATCTTGAATATTATTCAAAATGGTTCATCCAGTACCTCTAAATTGGGTTATTTACAAAATGAGTGACAACAATAAAAGCGCATCATGGTTGAATCATAAGGACCTAACATACCTTGGTGTAGAATGAAGAAACACGAAAGAAAACAAATTAAGAAATCCTTTTAACACAGACAAATCAATAACATGGAGTGAAAGGAATTTACATACGAAGATGGTATTGAAATTCCATCTTTTTTTAGAATCCTCTGGGTTCCGTCAAGGATTTCAGAAGCCAGCTCGTTGTCACCAAAACAACCTAGTAATTCACCAACCTAAATTCAAGACAACTGCAATCAAACACTATTTATTTAAAGAATAAAATTTAAGCAAGTGATCGTGACTGTACAAACATACCAATATGTCAGCTTTCTCCGGGGCATTCCAGTGTCCCGCATCAGTTTGGATTACGGTAACAATATCATTCCAACCCATTGATTCACGCTGTTTCTGTTCCAACAGAACGAATGTTATGCCTATGATTATACCAAAGATTCTCCTAAATACAATGAGGACTGAAAAAGGACAGAAAATTGATTTATATACGTAATGAAGTAACATTAAAGACGAAAGGGACTCAAGAAAATGCAAGAACATGACGAACAAAGTAAGGTTCATAATTGTGCATTTCCCCAGAGATTGACCTCTGATTTTTCTCCTAATATTTTCTCTCATTTTTCTCGGGACAATTTCGTAAACATGCAACATCCTTCATTATTGTATCATATAACATCAGGAATCAATCACCTTAAGCATAACAAGTATGAGCAATATTTAAAACTAACATAAAGGGAAGCGAGTGCATTTAGATTCCTGTCCATAGCGTAAACTTTCAGCTTCCTCCCAGTTTCATTAGCAGCCTACATATGAAGGTGATATATAAAAGTCACTCCAAAGACTTGTGATGATATTATTATTACCTAAATCCATATTTGCCACATTCTAAGACAATAAATATTAAACACCTGTAGTGATGTCCGCACAAGAGCCCCACGACCTGCACCAACAACAACCAATACCTAACAAAAAGAAAAACAAAACATTAGGTATGTTACACAACATCCAGAGCGGATCACAAAATATGTGTAAAACACAAAAATCAATGAACAAATCTTACTGTGGTAATCACAGATGCCTCTTCATCTGGAACCCTATCCAACAAAGCTTGACAAATTGCTCTTTTGTACTAGAATAAGAAAAGCTACTGATTAGATACAAGTTCATTTTGAACTAAGGGGAACCAAATGAATTTTAAGCAGGAGATTCAAAGTTCAAATCCTAGGAACTAACATAATCAACGACTTGCTAACATTTTAGTTTAAAACAAACAAGTTCACGCCAACAAAACCAAAGCTGTTATATGTCGCATCCTTCAGAACAAGAAACAAAAAAAGCAACAATTATCATGATAGGTACTAATGTCACGCATTTTTATTTTTTACCAAGTAAGAACATGTTTCTATCATTCATGAGTTTATCACAAATCTAACACACAAAACACTCATAAATTTAAAAAACCTTTTGCAATTACCACTATGAAATACAATGCATGTAGATCACAACTCAATACATCTGTGCGGTAAAAGAAATCAGACAAAAGCAACTCAAAAATATGACAGCAGATTAATCAACGATCAAGCCATAACCATTTCATAAATCAGATTTACTGTGTTGTCCAGGGGATGGCAATAGTGAACAAATATACATTATTTGCACAAAGTTGAGAGTGTCTTGCATATGTTGGCAAATTGGCATACCTCCATGTATTTCTTCTCATCTTTCTCTTGCTCGCTATAGACCATAGACTGCGAAATTTCCTTAAAAGGCTGACGATGAATTATAAAATTTCAAATTAATAAATTAAAAGGTGTTTATGACATGTAGCAAGGCAATATAGTGCAATCACAAAAAAGAAGCATAAAGAATACAGGAGCAAAGAATTTTTTTAATTGTGATCTTAGAATATCAAAAGACTGCAATACATCTTTTTTTTTGGTCAAGTAGCATAATGGCTAGAAATTCACCCCTTGAGGTGAACAAGTGGGAAATCCCGGGTTCGAACTTCAGCCCCTGCATATATAATGCCATGTCCCTATCAACTGAGCTATGCTCACGAAGACAACGACTGCAACATATTTTATTCTAGCATAACCAACAGGAAAATAAACTACACATTCTCATTTTATGTATGGATTACTAAACTGAATGACTGAATCCACTTAGCACATGGACAGGAGCATAATATACGTGCTGCTGGATAAGAATAAAATAATATGCGATAAGTTTAAATCAAATCTCAACCATTGAGAATCTTACTCTCGGTAAGTAAGAAATTTTCGCAACATCAATATCAAAACTGTTATATTCCAAAGTTAATCCTTAGGAATTAGCTTCTCTCATTTGTTTTCAAATTCAAAATGAAAATTAACACTGCGAACATATTTGAAACTAATTCTTAAACTTGAAAAGTTAATGCCTAAACAACCTACAATAAGTGGCCGACTTGTTGCTATGTTTCTTCCACAAAATCATAAAATAATTTCACCAATTATGAATAAATGGAAACATATTTTCCTCTCTGGAAATCTACCAAAAAAAAAGGCATTGCTCAGTGGCACAAATGATACATACCTGTAAGATTGGATGTAAAACATCCCTGAAAGCAACCTGGCACAGAACACTGAAAGCGTCAAGAAAAAGATACTAGTACCCAATGCGGTGATTTTCTATTTGATACACGGAAAGATAAACACCTGTGAACGTTCTTGCTCAGAGAGAGGGTCCATTTGTTGGTATATAGATCTAACTTGATCAATATAAGGTAGTAGACGATGTATCCGTGAATCTAACATGTAAAAAAGTAGCTCATTACAACAATGTGTCAAAAAATGGCTCATTAAAACAATATGTAAAAAACATTACCTATCATGTTATTAATTTTAAATTGTAGTTACAAAAGTAGAGTGATATGACAAAATAGTTTATTTTTATTCTTTATCAATATATAACTAATTTGCAGTAAGAGTGCATTGCATGCATATCTTTTAAATTCATAAAATAAATCATAACAAAGCATATTTTGGCATTACTAAGTTGGAGAGACTGACAATGATTTTAACGGTGAATTGTCTTCTAAAATCATTGGTAACCCTTTTACATGATTTTGGCATCAACACTTTTAAAGAAAAATCAATAAAACATACCTTCAGCAGAATTAGTTTCTAAATGAGATTCTTCATCTTTGCTGCAATTAAGTTGATTTTCGGATATAATGATCTGGATACATGTTTCAGAAAATTTTGTACACTTAATGCCGTTTGGTTCAAACAATGAGGAGAAAGGAGGAAACTTTTAAAGGAGGAGAGGGGAAGATAGGGGAGAGTTTTAATGAGATAGACGAAAATTGATTGAGCCATTCAGGAGAGACGATGAATTCTTTATTTAAGGCAATAGTACTAATTAAAATGTAATTAATTTTGGAATTTGGTTGAAGTAGTTAGAGAACAGAGTGTCGATTTTAATGATAAAATGGTATTATTTGCCGAAACACTCATATTTTATAGTTAGTGAAATAGTTAAGTGGAGTCGAAGTCAAAAGATAAGAGTATATTAGTGGAAAAATATAACAAATGTTTTATTGATAATCTAAAATGGCAGTTATTTTGAGACACTTTTTATGAAGAGATAGAACTTATTGGTATAACATCACCAATACATAATGTGTGTTTAGGCAACTATGCATTAGGCTATAAATTTTATAGTTTTGAGAAAAATTAAAAATTGACACATTATGTAATGTTGAGAAAGATTAATATTGGGCCATGAATTTATATTTTTGAGAAAGATTAAAAAGATAAAGCGTAAAAAACATATTTTAGGCGAGAATGAAGCAGTTGTATAGTCCCACAAACTTTTACATGATCAACCTCAATAAAAACATTTACAAGAGATATGTGATTCAAGGAATTAGGATGTTACCTGGGTATAATGATTCAAGAAGTAAGTAATTAACTTTTGTATACCCTCTGAGAGATGCTTCGGATTATCCCCATCTCTAGTAAGAAATGACTGGTGAAAATTCAAATAAAACAATTGTTTACTAGAGAACAATATGTAGCCCCATACATGTTAGATGAATCCTTAAATAAATCACTAGAGGTCCTTACATCTGTGTGTATTATAAAGGCAGCAACAGGCTCCCCATACCAATGATTTAGTGAGTTGTCTGAAGGCATGGTATTCCTATAATAATAAGGTTCACGAGTTAGTTGAGCATCACAGGTCAAAAGGAACAAACTGAAAGATCAGGGTAAAATTTCTGAAGTACTCACAAATTATCAAGTGTAACCAACAATTTACTATTGTGATCAGATAGCAGTCGAAACGAATTCCATATTTTCCAATAATCATCCTGAAAATCAGGATTAGAGAAATGGTCAAGGACAAAAGAATATGATTATATATGTTATCATCATAATAATGTTGAGTTACAACCATTTGTTTGTGACCTGACAAATTACTTCACTAATCATTAAAATAACAAGTTAACGAACCAATGTCCACCTCAGTTTGCATTTTTACTCACCTGAGTTTGAAGGGTTTTAGAGTCATCATCTGGCTTTCCCAATGGAATCCTAAGCCACAGCTTTATGATGAAGTTACAGATACAAAAAGAAGTATAAGAACGGTGAAATGGCATTTATATAGGATAAACAAGTATTATGAAGTTCAAGTATTATGATAGTGGCACCTGCATCTCCTTTAGGTGTTCCCACTAGTACAGAAAACACTTTTTACATCTGGCCAAAACCCCATTTTACATCTGGCCCCGGTCAGAGGTAGACGTACAAGAAGTAGTAAGTTTACGCTTTTTACATCTGACATTCGCCAGATGTAAAAGTGTCCCCTTTTACCTCTGTTCTCGTGTTTCAGCTGACCAATTTTTTTTTTTTTTATAATTAAATTAGACCTTTTACATCTGACCAAGTCACCAGATGTGAAATAGTAACTTTATTTAATTTTTTTTTCTTCAAAATCCTGCGTTTTTTTTTTTATATTTTTAAATCCTATTTTGTAATTAAAAAAAACCAAAATAGCATTACAATTCAACCAAAATACAATTACATTCAACCAAGTCATTACAATTCAACATTCAACCAAAATACAATTACATTCAACCAAGTCATTACAATTCAAATAAAATACAAAGTCTTACAATTCAAGCAAAATACCAACAATCCAAAATGTTATAACATTCAAGCAAAATACAAGTCATTACAATTCAAAACATCCTAATTAATGTGAATCCATTGTAACTAGCTAGCTCCTAAACCTCATCATCGGAAACATCATAATCTACCTCGGGATTGTACAGGTCAAGAAAACAAGTAGCCCAGCTGTTTCGCAATTCATACATCTCCTCCTCGGTTAATGACGTGGGATCATCGAACACCTACAATACATATACATGATCAAGAATGAAGCATATGAGAAGTGAGAAGGCTAGGATTAAAATGATGCCATTATAATTCCAAATACAAAACACAGCTAGGAAACTACAACAGCTAATGCAGCTAGGAAACAGGGAAGGAAGTGTTCCAAGAAGACAATTGTGAGAAATGTCAAGAATTTCTAATTGTGGAAGGAGGTCCTACACAGCTAGGAAACTACACAGCTAATGCAGAATGCAGAAGTACTAATCAGGCAAATAGGCAAATACTTATATATGCAGAATGGGTCGTAGACACTAACGTTCGGCCCGACTAATGCAGAATGCAGGAAACTGCAGAAAACATTGTAATGAGGTGATGAAAGAATGAATAGCAAGTGAAGTAAATCAAAACTAAAGGATTAAATAAGAGCTTACTCAAAAAGATGTGGTGCTATAGGGCTGGTTCTCTACTTTGAAAGAAAACAAGCAAAATGTATGACTAATGTATAGATCGGATTTGTATAAAAAATAGACCAATAATTTTTAATTGATTTGAACTGTCATGATAGGTCCATAAATTGTTAAATATTAATAAATAAACTTGCTGTAGTTAATAAACCGGACATTCAATCTAACAGTTTAGATTTGCAACATGTATGTAATCATGATGATGGAATATATGATGCATTGGCAACAAACTTACCGAGCTTACATAGTGATCCATCGTTAATTGCTTCCGCTTCTTCAGAGATGGACTCTCTGCCTGTCTTGGCAAGGGGCGCTTTGATGGGGTCGAACTCTGAAAGGTTTGTAGAACTTCAACTTAAAAACAGTATATTTCAATATGATTCAAGAAATTCATTAGGTAAAAAAAGGGATTCAAAAGAACCTTAGTGGCAAGTTTCTTTTCTTTACGAGCTTGTCTCTCCCTTTCATCATATTCTTGATTTTCCTTCTCTACCAGCCGAATGAGGGTGTCACATCTCCTTGTTAGTTCCTGAGTTGTGCGTGACTTTACAAACCAATCAAAACGAAACAAGGGTGACATTCGAAATGCCGCCTTCAATTCATCCCAATTCCCATATCCAA
Organism: Trifolium pratense; assembly: GCF_020283565.1. Lineage (NCBI taxonomy): Eukaryota > Viridiplantae > Streptophyta > Magnoliopsida > Fabales > Fabaceae > Trifolium > Trifolium pratense. Next base: position 54,626,948 of record NC_060062.1, on the reverse strand, counting down.
GTTTGTGAGTCATGCATATCTGAAAATTTTGTGCCACAATAAAATAATATTAAGAATTTTCTGTTAAAAACCAGACAACATAATGAATTGGGGATAAATGAATTCAATAAGAATAGACTAAAAATGAAAATTAAATAAAATCCACACCATGAATCGATCACATTCTTCATTGTATAATTTCCCTTTGTTTTGTCCATATTGTATCTTCAACTCTAGCCAAGGATTCTTGTAGCGGTCCAACTTCTTCCCAATAGCTTTCATGATCTCATCTTTCCGAGCTATTCTTGACTCACCTCTTTCAATGTTTTTTATAATTCTGTCATAATCTACATCAATCAAGCAAAATACATAAATCAGAAGACCCATATTTTTTAAGATATGTGAATTTCAAGTTTTGGTTGGTAAATCAACACACATAAAAAAGGAAATATGTAGATGCATTGTAGCTGTCTCAATAAACACTACACAGTCCATCTCAACATATCAGAGTTGTTGGCCAATCAATCAAGCAAACTAAAGCTACTAGGATTGGGCAAGGATTTTGGATAATTTGCATAGTCTTCACATTTCATAACCACAATAGTACACCAAGAAGCGAGTAAACTGACTTTATCACACACAAAAACTTCCTTCAAAATACATATCTATACTCATCTGGATTCTACAAATTAGTTTTACTACTGCAAAATATTCACATTTTCATGTTCATGGCAACTTACCATTCAACTCCTTGTATCGCTCTCTGAAAACTTCTGCATATCTTTCTACTTCTTCTTCTGTCTTTCCTTCCATCTCAGAAGCAATACTTTTTATCTTATGAATTTCTAGTTTTTTATTTCCACAAAGAACACATGGACATCGAAAATGTTCATTACTTTTAGGAGGAAGATTTTTTTCATCATTATTTTCGGGAGATGGAAGATTGATTTCAGCAAATCGAATAAATTCAATCACTCCCCGTTCAAACTCGGCACTTAATCTACTAGCTTTCATCCAACTACGATCCATACGTATGTTGTGAAATTAAGTTAAAACATGGTAACACCAACTAAAGTATTGGTTTCGTACCCGATGGGAAACCAATCACTTAAATGAATCAATTGCAGATGAAAAAAAACATAAATCAATTGCAGTAGAAACAATTCTAAGAGCTAAAACCAAGTAACAAACCACAAACCATGTAAAATCACGAAAGAAATCACAAAGAAATCAAGTAACAAACCAAGTAATAAACCACGAAAAAATCAGAACAAAGGGAGATTTTGCAACCAACAAACTGAGACAACAGAGAACAGAAAACACAAATTAGACCTTCTTCTATGCGTGAAAACAAATTCCTCACCACACACTTCCACCATAATCATACCCATCTCCCATCAAAACCACATAACCACGTAACAATTAAAAAGGAAAATATTTAAAAAGGATTAAAAAAGAAAGAAGAGTACCTGAATCGATGTGAGAGAGAAAAACAAGCTTCGATTCGTGAGAGTAGAGGCCGGAGAAAGAAAGAGAAGCTTTGATTTGGAGTTAGGGTTCGTGAGAGGGGACGGCGCTGGTGGTGAGTTGAGAGAGAGGACGACGCTGGTTCTTGCGAAGGTGAGGACGGCTCTGGGTTGCTGCGTTTTGGGATGCGAATTGAAGGTGAGGACGGCGCTGGGTTCGTGTACGTGAAGGTGAGAGGGGTTTTGGTTCTTCGTACGTGAAGGTGATAGGTGGGTGTTGCTGGGTTTATTTCTTTTGATAATTGGGAGAGAGATATATCAGATACATTATATTACCTTGTTCCAAAAAAATTTTTTTTTTTTTATTTAATCTGACTTTTTACATCTGTGGTTAAATATGGTCAGATACATACATATTTTAGATAATTTTCACCATAATTACAAGATTGCCACCGCGTTTAGTTATGCTTCTGGTACATTGAAGTCAGATGTAAAAAGTCTTGTCTATTTATTTTTTACATCTGTGGATATTAAAGCCAGATGAAAAGGCTACTCCATATAGCCTTTTACATCTGACATATGCTCGTCTGATGTGTAATATGTCATATTTGTACTAGTGTCCTGTAGAAACTGGTTGGCGCATCTAGCATAATTTGTCCAGGTATCTCCTTTTGGAGTCGGAAGAATGCAAGCCTTGAGCACATTAAAAAAAATTAGAAAAATCAATTTGGTAACAAACAAGAAGCAACTTTACATAATATCGTGTAATCCAATTTGGTAACAAACATGAAGCGATTTTACATATACACCACAAGTCTTTGATTGAACCAAACTCTAATACCAACTTGAGAATAAAGTTTTTGGTGCTGAATAGCTTAAAAGATATATTTCAGCTTAATATTATTTATAATCAAAACTGTATAAGGAGAATTCCTTAACTAAGGCGATAAATCTATCAATAGACTAAACCAATCATATATCAATCCTAATAAAATCAGAATTATATACTATGAAAATACCTAATATTTACAAAGAACGGCATATCTTAATAATACAAAATTAAATAGTGCATATCTCAAGTCTCAACAAAACCAAACATAATCTTTGAAATTTATCCAATGCAGTCACCGATTTACTTACTTCTAAGTTGAAGATATCATCCTTCATGTATCTCTCGATGCATAATTTGTGTATCACTTCAGCGAAGCAGGTTAGGGTTACCTACACATCCACTCTCAATTTCAATCATAAATGTATTCATTGAAATGATTGATTTATTCCACTAGATCATCCAATCTTATATTGATTTTAATAACTAGCTTATTGTTATTGATCATTCATATTTCTTTGTTATAAATTTCAAATAACTTATAATTGATACTGTACAAGTCCTTTTTATCAGTTTAAGGATACTGCATTGACATTATGCAACATATGCTGAAGAATAATTGCTTAGATATGTTAAGAATAATGGTGATTAGTTAGTAGTTTCTATTAGTTAGTTAGAGTTTATATGAGTTTGTTATAGTTTGTTATTAGGTGGTTAGTTAGTTAGTTAGTTAACCCCTAAATTGCTCTATATAAGAGCCATCATTGTACTATTTTCATCATCTTTTATCAAATATGAATCCTTATGATTTTTACTATCTTGAAGACTTTCTAAAGTTTTCTCCATTTTCTCCAAACCATGGAAATCTTAACATGGTATCATCGCCTCGGTTTCGATCATCGAGAATCCGTCCCGCTTCCGCCATTGTACCGATACCGGAGAATCCCTCCATTGCTTACCACAAAGAAATTTACACTGTACTTTTTGATCCACCTTCATTTCTAATGGTTCACTCCATTTATTGTCACTTGTGGAAGAAATCGAAGATGGAGAAGAAATTCTTGCCACTTCCACCACTTCGAAAATCACCACAAGAATCTTCAATTCATGTTCAAGAACTTTTGAGTGATTCAATTCCAGAGGCAGAGGGGGAGATTTCATCACCATCTACCTCTGTTCTTGTTTCATCTACCAGGTTTGGTAATTTTCATTCGGAAATTGTTCTGATCAAATCGATTGAGTTTGTGAAACCAGAGATCAAAGACTGCACTGTCAAGATCGGGAAAATAACATGTACTCTCGTTGATTCAAGCTGCAGCATCGAATCCGCGTTTTCCGCTTCAGAAGAAAATGAGAAATTGAAGAATCTGGATCTGTTGAATCAAGAGGCGAAGGTAGAAGAAAAATTGCAGAAATTCAAGCCACAAACATCGAATCATAAGTTGTTATCTGAAATTTCTTTTTCTGCAATTGATCGTTTCGTCGACGTCTTCATCGAACAAGATCTGGTTTCGCCAAGATTGGAATCAATTGAACACAGTCTTGCCATCATTGTAGAGGTATTGGAATCTCGCAATTCAATTTTTCCCGTTTCTGCTGCAAATCACTTTGAGCATCTCGATCTCTATGGTATTCTCGACACTGTTTTTGATCCCGGCGGTGTGGTTACGCCTCTCTCTGTAAAGCTACTTTATGGTGCGATGATATTCGTCTCACCGTCAACCTTTGGTTTGCTCATCGTGTTCGTTGTTGAATTTTCCGTTGAATTCATCGTCCTTGTTTTCGATCCCGGCGGGAATCGTCACCGATCACAGTTAAAGTCTCTAACTACTATCCTCACTTCAGAAGAAAAGCACACACAGGTCAGTGATTCAGAATCTCCATCGTCCTTCATTGACTCTGAACTCAAACTGGCTTCTGAACTCAAGTTTGCTTCACAACTCAATCTGGCCTCTGGTATACCTTCTGATACAACTTCAAACTTTTGCATCTATCATCCGTAATTGGATTTTATTGTAGTCTTGAGTTTGAAATTTCATCCATGTTTTGGAATTTTTTTGGGAGCAGCTCTAAGAATTGAAATAGTTGATGATATTTGTTGAAGTTGATTAATCAGTTTTGGTTCTGTTTGGCGCTTGGTTTTTTTTTTTTCAAACTCATACCAAGGATTCTCTTGCTATGAGTTTAAGGGAGGCTATTACAATATAGAAGTTAGTTCTACAACATTGTTCAAGTTTTGTTCTGAAGGTTTATAGAGTTGAAGCGTTATCAGGTTCTGAATGTTTTTGGTCAATCAAATGGTTGTTGAAGGTTTGGCTTTTGTATCACTGTTATTGATACTTTTGGTTGCATACAAGTGGCAGCACCAATTGTAGAGTAAAATTTGTTTGAATTTACTACTTTCCAATGTGGATTTTAGCTTACTGGTGTTGGATTGTTAGATGTGTTTGAGAGGAATTCAATTTGGAGCAGCAGATTTTAGTGATTGGCAATTTAATTTGAAGCCTCAAACTCTCTGTTTCATTGCTTGAGGACATTAGAGATATTATTGGAATGAAGGGCTCTTGGTTAGAGTTTGTTGATTATTTTGTAATGATCTCAAGCTTGTTCTAGAGGCAAATTCATATTATGATGGAATGCCCCTACTACTTCTTTGGTTTATTTTGTTGGCTAAGAATTGTGCACAAGCTGCCATGAATTGCTACTGTTGCAGTTTATTTTGTGAGGTTACTGAGATATGCCAAAACCTTGTTACTGCTATTAAGGTTTAGGAGAATGATGAAGCTTGGATTCTTTTCATGTTTGAGCCCTGGATCGCATGGTTGGATTCCTATTGGACGTGGGTCTCATGTTTGATGCAATAGAATTTTAGTTTGTATTTTCATTGTGATTCAAACTCAAATTGGAAAATTTTCCAATGTTGAGTTTGAGGGAGGATGTTAAGAATAATGGTGATTAGTTAGTAGTTTCTATTAGTTAGTTAGAGTTTATATGAGTTTGTTATAGTTTGTTATTAGGTGGTTAGTTAGTTAGTTAGTTAACCCCTAAATTGCTCTATATAAGAGCCATCATTGTACTATTTTCATCATCTTTTATCAAATATGAATCCTTATGATTTTTACTATCTTGAAGACTTTCTAAAGTTTTCTCCATTTTCTCCAAACCATGGAAATCTTAACAAGATATCTATAGCTCAATTCGCTTATATCTTATTTTTTGTTCCGTTTTAGTCTCATTTAGTACCATGAAATCATCAATTTAGTAATTAAACTATCACATTGACTTCAATTTAGTACATAAACTATGTCAATATATAATAACTTAATAAGTAGTCCCTAGAGTATATAAAATCCATCAATTTAGTCTCTGCTATTAAGATGTGAGGGACTAAGTTGCTGGTTTTTTTATATACTTAAGGGATTGAATCGACGAATTTCATATAGTTTAAGGACTACTTATTATATTTAGATATTTTAGGGACTAATTTGGAGAGAGTGTGACAATATAGGGACTAAATTGATGGTTTATTCAATTTTAATTGAAGAAATGGAAGAAAAACGGGACAAAAAATAGTTATGGACCAAAGTCAAACCACAAAATAAATTAAGGAGCCAAATGTGCAATTTAGCCAAAAATATTTCATGATTGGACTTCTTTACTACATTAATCTTAGTCCGGTTAGTCAAGATATTTATAATAAATGACTGGAATCTCATGTTCAAGATTTTTGAAGGCTTTATGACATGGAAATATTTCAATGATACATCATAATATTTATTGTAACGACCCAAATTTATTATTCACTATTTAAGTGTTTAATTATTTGGTGACGTAGTTTTTAAGTAAGATAGTAACTTTAAGTTATTTATCGAGAGTTTTAGTTAACGCGCGAGTTGGGCCAAGCTATTGGGCTTGAGGCCCAATGGGCCTTGTCTCATGAGGGGGGGGGGGGGGGGGGCGCTATATGAAGCCCGTTGAGAGAGAAAGAGTTCATTTTTCATGTTCTTGTGAAAGAGGAGAGCTAGGGCAAGAGCTTGGAGGAGAGATTCGAGGAGCAATCTTCGTGAGTTCGTCGATCTAAGGTAAGAGAGTAGATTTCATATTCGTGGGTGACTCGAGGAAGGGGAGAATGTCGATTTCTCCTCACCCGAACTTCCTCCACCCCATTTTCGTTTTAGCTTAGAACGGATTTTCTTGATGGAAATCGTTCCTAAGGTTCTTAATATGCTTAACATGCTTTTAACATGATTAATGAACGAAAACTATGGTAAAAACGAGTTGTATGAAAGATTAAACTCAAGAACTTAGTGTTCTTGAGAGTTTTGATGAAAAAGTGTTTAATCTCTACTTTTTCGATGTTTATGATGTAGATCGGTGAAATGAACTGTCCTTTTGTGTTTAGATATGCTTGTTATACTTGAATATGAACTTATTTAGGGTTTATAACATGAAAAATGGGATTTTTGGGTGGATTTATGCTCAAACCCGAAAACAGAGCTCCTGTGGCTGGCATGCTGGCTGGGCCAGCCTTGCAGCGAGGCCTAGCTTTCTCTGGCTGAAGCCAGTAAGCCTCGGGTTCCTGCTAGTTTTTCTGGCTTTCACTGGCTGAAGCCAGTAAGCCCCGGGTTCCTGCTAGCTTTTTCTGGCTTTCTCTGGCTGAAGCCACCATGACAGACTAGAACTTATTTTGTTGATGTTTTAAAGTGCAATTAGGCACTTGTAACATGGATTTAAGGTATCCTAACATGCAATTAGGTGTTTATAACCATGATTAATTGTATTGTGATGATAGTTGTTGATTATATTTGTGGAATATGATTGTGTTGATGATGTTTGTTTAAATGTCAAAAGAAGTATATTAAGGTGTTAATCAACTTAATAAAGAAGGATATCGAATTATGTTATTCGATAAAGATGTATATTAAGGTATAGTGTTATCTTAATAAAGACAGAATGTTGGATAGTGTTCCACATTTATAAATGACGAGCTTAATGCTAATTAAAATGATTGTGAGTGAATTCATGAAAAACATATACATGCATTCATGAATTGTTGTTGTATATTGGCTTGTCCAATAAAGACGGATATCGAACTATATTTGTTCGATAAAGACGAATATTAGAGGTGAGATACTCTAATAAAGACGATGGTACCACATGCATTAGAGGTGTCTAGAGGACATAGCATGAATGTGAAGCATTAGATTGCATTAGGGATTATGTGTGCATTTTATGATAAATGATGTTTGACACATACTTGGTAATTGTTGATTGTTAATCCGTATGTGAGGAGCAGAGTCCGTCATGACTATAAAATGAACAACGCAGGGTCCGTCATGACCATAATCTGAACAATGTATTTGTGGTGTTAGATTACATTAGGAACTTTATGTATATTCCTATTTGTAACTGAGTTATGTGATATTTGTGGATGTTTTGGTATTGTCCGAGACGACGTGAAACTATATGTTTGGTGTATTTTGTGGATGATTGATTATGTGACAAATGAAGTATATGCATGATATATGAATATGCATGAATGATGGTGATGTATATGTATAATGTATGATTATGCATGTTTTTATGAAGAAGTGTTTAAGTACCATTTACTTACACTTGTATATATTTGAGTATGTTGTCTAACTCTCTTTTATGTGTTATGTGCTGGACCGTTGGGGGTCCAGATTGACAGGTTTTTGTGGTATTCGATGTTGAGTCGTCGGTGAAGCTCTGCTCTGATTGTGACACGGGAAAGGGTTGTATTTAGACTATAGGGTCTTTATGACTTTCGATATTTAATTGTAAAACTATACATTTTGATAAATGATTATTTTGTATAAACATTGTTTTTACTAATTAATTACATTAGTATTATTTTGATTGAAGAGTGTAATGCTCGAACCATGACTTTTATAATAACAAACTTTGATTTTCCGCCGCGTATTATAAAGAAGGATTTTACTAAAGGTAGAAATATATAAATAATGGGTTTGGGTGTTACATTTATCACACAAGGTATTGACCATTCTTCTAAAGTCATTGTTTGGCCATAGAATTTAAAGAATGATATTCTTATTAGAAAATTTCTTCTTTGCTAAATTACCGTTATTTATTTTGCTTTCTCTTCCTTTGATTATTCCATCACATGACTTGAATACCAAGGTGATATCAAACTTTTGTATACAATAGTACACTTACACTTCACTTTACTTACCATTGTTGGACTGAAAACCTCCCTCAAAATTGATGTGCTTGAAAACAACTATTCCTTACAATAATAGAACACTTCCATCTCTACTTAAACAACAACTAAGATAAAAACACATAACACATTAATTATATAAACACATTACATTACAATTACAAAATGATTTGGATTATTCATATGAAATGAAATATGCATGAAAAAACTTCTAAAACAACGAAATGGAACTGCATTTTGTCACATCCCAATCATCTTCCATCATCCAAGTCAATCAATACCTGAACTTTTAAGCTATCGATTCCCCTCTACATTTAAGATCATTGTTTCCAATTCCATAGCCACTTCCTTCATGCTTGGTCTTTCCTCCCCTCTTAGTCTCAAACACTTTGCTGCAAGATCAGTTACCTCCTTGATCTCTTGTTTGTTTTCTTCATTCAACATACCATCTTCAATAATTTCAAACACATTATCCTTTTTGAAGCAGGGCAGAAAATATGTAGCAAGATTTCTTCTCTCTTCTGGCCTACCAAAACTAAAAGGTCTCTCCCCTGTCAGCAGCTCCACAACAACTACCCCAAAGCTATAAACATCACTTTTTTCGGTCAATTGGTTTGTTAGCATATACTCTACTACAAAAAAATGCGCCTTTTAGCGGCGGTTTTTCACCTATTTCGTGGGGGTTTCCAACCTCCGCAATATGTTTTCTCGAAAACCGCTGGTATCATGTTCAATCTGCGGAGGTTATTGTGAGGGGGTTTTAAACCCCCACAGTTTAGTTTCTTTAATTTCTGGGAATTCTTAACCTCCAGAAAATCTATGTTGGATGAATTTAAAATATTTATTTTCTGGGAGTTTTTAACCTCCGTAAAACCAATACTGGATTTTGTTTTTATATTTAATTTTTTATACTTTCATGAACGTTTATTTTTAGTTTTTAATATATATATTGTAAGCATATAATAAGTTATTTCACTTTCTACCAAAAAAAAAAAATTTATTTCACTCATATTCCAAATAAATATATAATATATAACCATAATGACATAAACTTGGTTCAAAACAACATAAATATATAAATATTGTCTAATATCAAATGTAACTTAACAATTCATAATAGCATAAAATTCATCCTCACAAAATATAGAATTAATATCACTCTTGACCACCCTTCCAAATCAAAAACACATGTTAAAATAACCCAACAAAATGTTGTTTGATAAAACTATAATATGTAATAATCCTAATTATAATCTTGCATCAGATATTGCTTCCACCACTTGATCCTCTTGCATTAAACGGTGAATCAGGCTCACTTGCAACGTCAGGCTGAAAATAAAAATAACAATTTAATTAGTTAAAATATTTGACAAAGCTTCCACAAACAAACACAGTTACAACAAACCAAAATGAAATTCAATTTTGCATCTGCCATTTTTTCTAGGATTATAAACAACAGAACAACACACCAAAAGAACACTACAAAAAGCTCCCTAGCCACTTACATGCAAAAAGAAGATAACTAGGCACATTTGCATGTTACACACCAGAATAATATATACAACTAGACACACTTACATGCAGATGAACTCATGAACCCAAAGCTATTCAACTATCTTAAATATGGTGACATATATATAACTAGACACACTTACATGAACCCAAAGCTACAACTAATTTAAATATAGTCACATTATCCATAACATAATGAGGCTTGTCTATGGCAACCCAAAGCTACAACTAATTTTGAAATTCTGGCACACTAGTAACACGATGTTGAACACGATGCTCCAACACTGTATGTTTGATCCGATGATCCAACACTGTGTTCAACACTGAACTAGACGAACAATAAGGAAATATAAAATGCACGAAACAGAATAACACAGTTATTTGTTAACCCAGTTCAGCATAACAGCCTACTCTGGGAGATACCAATCCAGGAGTGAATCCACTATGATAGTATTAGTTCAAAGCCCTCAATAAACGCCCCGTTTATGACTTCTCACCTAATCACCACCCGTGCTATATTCTACCTAAGTCACACCTAGGTATGAGAACCTCCGCTCAACTCCTCTTAATCACAGCCACTGTGATCGTACACGTTACAGTTTACAGATGAAGACACACTTCTTAAAACATCCACCAATTCCGTACTTCAAAGCTTAGGAATGGTTCATACACACTATCTCCTTGCTTAGAAGCTCTGGAGATATTACAACACAGTAACACACAGTCCTTAATCTTGCATCAATGTAATACAAGAAGAGGAACACAATTAACAACACTAAAACCCTAAACACACGCTTTGTAAAACTCAATTACGGCTTCAGTGAGTTGCACAAGGGTTCAGTCTTCCTTTATATAGCACGAGCTAGGTCTTGAATTGGGCTTCAAAAACGCAGCAGGTCCAGAAGTTACTTCAAGGAATATTCTTGTATCAAATGTTTTGTTTCCTAAAAAAGTTGATTTGTTTAGAAACAAAACTAGGTCATGGCCGCCTTCTAGAACATCAGGAAAGGCGCTACTTAGTGCACAATACTTCAGGTCAAGGCAACCTTGTAGAAGAAAAATATATTTTCCACAAATATATTTTCACCAAATATTTATTCCTTCCATAAGTATATTTATTGTCCATAAATATATTTATTGTCCATAAATATATTTTCAGTAGCAATCTCCTTGAATATATTTTCAATAATAATCTCCTTGAACCATAAAGATTTATTTGAAATAAATCTTTTATATTTTCTACAACAATCTTCACAAAATATATTTTAGAATCAAATCTTTTATCTCTTAATATTGAGGAACAAATAACACATAAATCGCTTACTGAAGATTCTGGAAACACCTGTGTGTTGGCACACAAATTAAAAGGCGTGGATTAATTCTTCAATCAAATCTTTCAAAGATCTTACGCAAAAATATATCATTCGCGAAAACAGAGCGCACTGGATGTGGTATCCAATGTTGAAGCATTAATGTTGTATCCAATGTTGAAGCATTCTATCCAACATCTTGCTTGAATATTTGTTTTAGCAAAATGAGGCCAACATAAAACACCAACAATCTCCCCCTTTGGCAATTTTTGGCTAAAACAACTTAAGATCATTTCAACCAATCTAGAGAGATACATCACCTACCTTTCTTCAAATCAACATAAGCACACAGTCATGAAGTAAAGTAGAACATCTTCAAATGCAGTTTTCAATAGAACTTCTCAGATGAAAATAGCAAATAAGAATAGCTGTATCGCACAAGAATAACAGAGGCATGCAACAGCGGAATAGTGAACACAACTCGCCTCACAGGAAAACGCCAATGGAGTGAAAAATATTCTCATAAAAAGAATCACCGGGGAAAAATAAATTCCTCTCAGGAATCAAGATGTTCATTTTCAACAGAGCATCAGGTAACGTGATTCAGCATCGATTACCACAACACATAATACTACTCTTCACAGATTCAGCAGACAATCAGCAGTACATCAGGCAGACTTACTAACTCTCCCCCTTTTTAGTCACAAAATATGCCAAACAGAAGCTTCATGCACGAAGAGTATCACAGAAATCCATAGTGCAGAGTATCAGAGCATAACAGATCCATATATTAGTATCTAGCAACCCGTAGTCTTGTAATAGCAGAAGCATTTCTTCACATACAGAAATGTAGCAGCATTGCTATACGTAACATATACTACACTCCACAACAGGAAGGGCAAATGTCTCAACATTAAGCACCACATCATAAAACATCAGATAACTACTCCCCTTCAAGACATGCATAACAGAGTATCAAAACATCACACACCACTTGTAACACCCCGTTTTTCAAAGCATAAAAAGGGGTATTATTATTTTTTTTTAAAACAACACGCTTAAATAAAATGGCGCGCGTGAACGCCCGCAGCTATCTCGGCAATTCGTCATTCAATAGAAAAATAAATATAACATCAACACATTATATTACAGGGCTTCCTCGAAGCAAAGTGTGTACCTGAATAATTTACATACGGCGGATACATTAAGTTCATCAACCAAAAGACACGAGTTATGAACCGAATATATCACAAGGCCAAAAGGCACTAAGCATGTCTGAGTATAATGTATAAGACATACAGTCATCCAAAATACAAACTAGGCCCTAAGCCTACCAAAATGTAGCCTAACAAGCGCTACTCCCTACACTCCGGGATAGTCCACGAAGTCCTCGCCGTCCACACGGCCTACGGTCTCAGATGGCGCTCCATCGTCTAGGGGTGGGAGGAGCCCGCGATATGGCATGCAAAATAAGGGTCACCAACTGGAAACAAGTAATAAAATACCGAATACACATACCAGAATAGAAAGCGGTAAACACTTATCACATCCTCACACCAAGAAGAATAAATAAAGTGCACACATAATCCTAATGCAATGAACGCGACAACCACCACTGGTTTCGTAACCCTCTAACACAACAAATGCGACAACCGCCACTGGTTAATCACATGCATAACTCCCGGAATCTAACCACACTCAGACAAAGTACCAAACACCGGGTGAAGTCACTCAGACAAATCACCGACACTATCAACTGAGGTACAACCACTACAGATCGAATACCGACTTTAACAACTACGGTACAATCACTACAGATCGAATACCGACTAGAACAACTGCGGTACAATCACTACAGATCGAATACCGACTAGAACAACTGCGGTACAATCACTACAGATCGAATACCGACTAGAACAACTGCGGTACAATCACTACAGATCGAATACCGACTAGAACAACTGCGGTACAATCACTACAGATCGAATACCGACTAGAACAACTGCGGTACAATCACTACAGATCGAATACCGACTTACCGGTATAGTCACTCAGACAAATACCAAGCTCCGCTCACCAAGAATCCCGTAGGATTAAGTACTCCACTCACACAACCACACCTCGTGGTCCACTCCTTCAACCACTTATTGAACCCCATAAAATCCCTCAACCATTTGGGTGGACCCACTCTCGCAATCACACCCCGTGGTCCACTCCCGCAACCACCTCTTACCATGGACGCATGAGCATACGATACCCTTACCTATACCAATGCAACCACAATACATATATTATCACAATCATATGTAATCTCCCAACAAGCATGTCAACACATATATTTCATCAAATACTATGTCAGACAAGTAACCTCATGTATTCATCACGAACTCATATCGAGAATACATAATACAAACATGCCAAGCACTCACAAATAGTGCACAAACAAACACACAAAGCATTCACAACAACAGGCATACAACTATGCTATCGACGGAATTTAATACGGAAGTAAGAAGGTGCCCTTACCTCGGCAAGCTTCCAATTTCAAACAACTTCGAACAATTCTACACTTTCGCGCGCCCTAAAATAAGCAGCGTACAATCCATAAGTTTCTCCCAAAATATTTTAACGAAACTAAACCTATCCACAAAGGTCTAGAGGTGTCTAAGGCACTTCCTAACACTCTCGGATAATGATTCCAAGTTCTCCCCATAGTGATTAAAAATTCCCGAAGTTAAATGCACTATTTCTTGCTACGCGAAAATAATTTCGTTTCAAAACAAACTATGAAACACATTTAGTTCCAACCCAAAGTAATCAATTCCACACACTAAAACCATTTGAAAGCAACCCATGAACTCTTCAAAAAATTTCACAAAAATAAAAGTTTACTCGCATCACAAGTTACAAGTTTTTCCTTTCAAATAAAAACCCTATAACCATTCTTTTAAAACCTATGATCACTCACTATTATCATGATCATTTTCTTATCATTGTGGACTTAGAAAATTTTGAAACTCTTGATCCTTTAACAAGGGGGTGCCACGGCCAATCAACAAAAACAAGGCCAACACTCACAATTTTTCCATTACAAAATCCTAGTGATAATCTACTAGTTCTTAAAGTCATTTAATTGATCAATCAAACCATTTTAAGCATCAAAACAAAAGTTTCTAAAAATATGTTCATAAAATCCTCAAGAACACACTCAAAATTATTTTTCCTTGTTTCACAAAATTAAAGCCATAATCTAACATCCATTTCTCTACTAAGCTCATAAACAACACCAAAAAGAAAAGCACAAAACAATTTTTCAAAGTTATGATCATTTCAAATAAGTTTTTCAAACCCTAACAAAATATTTTATGAAAATCTTAATCACCATGGAAATCACAACATGCCAAGCTTAAACAAGCTTAAATACTACTCCTAAACACTTCCCTAGAACCACAAACAACCAAAACTAATTTCTAGAAAACTAATTCTCAAGAACATAACCCAAAAATTCCTAGAATCATGAGTTTTTGTTGGATATGCCTTGAAATCTCAGTTACAAGAAGTCAGAAAAATCTTTGTTGAATCTTTTTTCATCTTTGGTGTTTTGAAGATTTTTTTGGGAAAAAAATATATTTTCTTGGAAGATATTCTGACTTGGATTTGTTTTATTTTAAAACAGATTTGTTACTAATTTTTTGGCATATATTTTTCTATAAATAGGGAGTGCTTTATTCATAGAAAAATTGAGAGAGAGAGAGAAAGAGAGTAGAGATGTAGAGACAAGGATTAGGGTTTGCCACCACACAAGGGCTAGAGTCTTAGAGAGAAAAAAAGGTTTTTTCTCTTGGTACAACTCTAGGGTGGGCGAACTATCTTTGTGGTACACCTTGGGAAACACTTATCAAATTGAGTCTCTTGGCCACGGGAAGAGATTCGGGTTTTGGGTAGAATTAGGATTAATTCTTGTAACCCAATTGGGAATTTCTTTGTAGCGTTACTCTTTGATATAGTGGAACGGAGGGGCTGCTCTCTCCCCCAGACTAGGTCATTATTGGACCGAACTGGGTAAACAAATATCGTGTTCTTTCTTCTCCTTTATCTTTTTTATCGGTTATTATTATTATTGCTTATTCCACTTAATTATTGGTTGCCGTTCTATTGCTCCACACATCAAGTTCTTTTATTGGTGTGATTTTATAGACGAATTCACAACAATTGGCGCCCACCGTGGGGCAATCGGAACAATTTGAAGTGAGCACCATGGTTTCTAAGTGGGATATCGAGGGACTTTCCGAAAGCAATTTGGAATTGTGGAAAGTGAAGATGGAAGCAATTTTAATGTTCGGGATGATGGATAAAACATGGAGTGTTGTTATCTGGTGCCTCGAAGATAAAAGGTTAATGGAGATCGCGAAGAAGGTCGGCCTGGAGAGGCGGTGGTAATAATACTCAACATCAGCCTGGAGAGGCGGTGCTAAGAATACTCGGGTTACTTCTGAAACAACAACTTTATTATTATGTAGAGGTGCTAGTGGAAGTTGAGAACCGGTGGAGTATTTGGGTCATGGACTTTTTGATGCTCCTATCACATGTGTTCAAAGAATGAATACTTTGAGACTCTAGAGCTAGTTGAAGGTGGAGTCGTTCATCTTGAAAACGTAAAGCTTGAAGGTTCAAGGTATGGGTTCAGTTTGTCTTACGAAGTTTGACAATCGTGAGTTTCTTTACACGATGTGAGGTATGTTTCTGAACTTAGATGCAAAGATAGTTGGTATGCATCTTTAACTAGTGGTGACTCTCATAATGTGGTTGAGTTGTGGGACTTCGGGTGGACCTGTTAGTGACATGAGTTTAGTTGGACTAGTGAACAAGGTTTACTATGTGTTGAACTGAACTGGAATTGTTGGAGACTAACAATAGCTTGAAGTATGTTTCAGAGGAGTTGAATAGGTCTTGCGTGTTACAAGGTGGAGATCATGGTGGGTATACTTTGGTGGAAACTCAGTTTGAGGTGGAGTCTTCCAATAGTGGTAGACAATCAACATTAGCTCTTGGCTATCTAATCGGAGATAGGGAGGAGAGTGGTATTGTTGAACCAAAGGGGATGACCATGGAGACCTTGTGGATTATGTTTCAATTGTGGCTGAAGAAGTGCAAGACCTTGAGAGGATCTTCAGGGAGAGAATTGAAAGCAACATGTGATCAGACTTGGTAACTTGTGAGACTGCTGGAGGTAGTTGGATACAAGGAGAGTTTGATGTTGCAGCTTGTGGAACCGCCTAAAATTCCAAGGTTGGTTTGGAGCCAAGCAAAACTTCGAGAGTACGGAAGGCATTCCGGGGTCGAAGAATGGTGAAGGCTTGTAGGGCTATCGCAAAAAATCCATGGATAGTCGGAGGCAAGCGATTCTTCAGGAGGACGGAAAAGGCACAATCCGGGGGCTGAAGAGGGATGGTGGAGCTTGTTGAGCTATCTAAAATTCCGATGATAGTTGGGAGCAAGCGTTTCTTCAGGGAGGTACGGACTTGACCAGTTCGGAGTCTGAAGAGGGTGCGGTGAATCTTGTGGGGCTACCTAAAATCCTATGGTAGTGGGATGCAAGATCTTCATAAGAGCGGAAGGCATTCCGAGGATGAAGAGGGAGGTACAATCCGGTGATCTTGAATAGAAGATTCAAGATGGAGAGAGCAGCACGGTGGTTGATGGGATCACCATCGATTTAAAGGCAAGGTGGAGAATTGTTGGATATGCCTTGAAATCTCAGTTACAAGAAGTCAGAAAAATCTTTGTTGAATCTTTTTTCATCTTTGGTGTTTTGAAGATTTTTTTGGGAAAAAAATATATTTTCTTGGAAGATATTCTGACTTGGATTTGTTTTATTTTAAAACAGATTTGTTACTAATTTTTTGGCATATATTTTTCTATAAATAGGGAGTGCTTTATTCATAGAAAAATTGAGAGAGAGAGAGAAAGAGAGTAGAGATGTAGAGACAAGGATTAGGGTTTGCCACCACACAAGGGCTAGAGTCTTAGAGAGAAAAAAAGGTTTTTTCTCTTGGTACAACTCTAGGGTGGGCGAACTATCTTTGTGGTACACCTTGGGAAACACTTATCAAATTGAGTCTCTTGGCCACGGGAAGAGATTCGGGTTTTGGGTAGAATTAGGATTAATTCTTGTAACCCAATTGGGAATTTCTTTGTAGCGTTACTCTTTGATATAGTGGAACGGAGGGGCTGCTCTCTCCCCCAGACTAGGTCATTATTGGACCGAACTGGGTAAACAAATATCGTGTTCTTTCTTCTCCTTTATCTTTTTTATCGGTTATTATTATTATTGCTTATTCCACTTAATTATTGGTTGCCGTTCTATTGCTCCACACATCAAGTTCTTTTATTGGTGTGATTTTATAGACGAATTCACAACAGTTTTAACCAAGCAAAAGAAAGGAGAAGACTAGTTACCTTAAGTGAAGTGATTCCCTTAGCAAGTCTAGGTTCCAAAGAGCTTGAAAAGGAAGGATTTGATGATGAAATGAAAATTTGGTGAAGATATGAAAATGGGGGATGGCTTCACGGTTTGGAGAGGAAGAGAAATGGAAAAATTCAGATTTTTCTAAGTCCCCAAAGAAGCTAAACCTCCTTACTATACATTGGTCTTGGTCATTCCTAGCCATTGGATCAAAAGTGCAACTAAAGCCATGAAAAACCCTCACCATTGGATCAAGCAAATCCCATCCACTTTAGATATTCTCATATGGTTCTAAAAGTCTTCGCCTCACAGACGAGTCACGCTTCGGTTACGGACCAAACTTGCACAGACAGAAAATCTAAAACCTAAAAGTCCTCCGTAAACGATTTCCAAAACTTATCGCCGAATCTTTTTCCGCGACTGTAATTTTCTTCCACACTCTTGAAAATTATTCTCAGGACATATCCTAACTCGCGCAGATATATAAAACTTCCATCTAAAATTCTACGGAATTCAGAAGCCATAAAATTTTACAACAGCGGGTAAAATTCCTACTCGTTTTTCCAAAAACAAGAATAATCCAAAACTCGTCGTTCTGACTTCACAGAGACCTTCTCATTCCTGAAAGAGGATTACAAGCCAAAAGTCTGTGCCTTTCAAGCGCACGAGCACAAAACAGACTCCATTTCAGCAAAAATCCCATTATTGCGACGATACTCACAAAAACACTTAACCAAAAACCCTAAATTTCTTAGCCATTACTTATTTTCCTCACACAAAAGGTACTGTGGAGTTTCGGGTCTTACATTACTACCCTCCAAAAAGAAGTTTCGTCCTCGAAACTAAAGATACGAGTAACAACTCAGCTAGTTATTACCATCACCAGCACAACAAAATCCCTCAGGATTAGGTATAGTCACGCGGATGCTAACACCGGGTGAAGCCACACAGATGCTCTCACCAACAACCCGGCACAAACGTGCACCAACCACAACTCTCAACGAGTTCACCACTCAAAATTAGCCACACAACCAGGTTCACAACCCCAAGTTCCTCAAATGTCCTAGAGTTCACACAAAAATTTTCCAAAGTCACCTCTTTCGCCTCCGCGACACAGCCTATTCCACTAGGTTCACGCGAAGCAGTGACTGGCTACCCTCCAAAAAGAAACACCGAACTCTCTGTGCACCACCAAAGCTAGCAAAAACTAGTCAATTCCAGTCAACACGACTCCGTCTACTATCAACAAGAGATTAAGGATGATCAGTTCCTCAATTTGTCAATAAATAGTCGACAATCATGATGGTGGTTTAGACCATCTTTACCCAACTTAAATGATGCTTCG
This sequence comes from Trifolium pratense, assembly GCF_020283565.1. NCBI lineage: Eukaryota > Viridiplantae > Streptophyta > Magnoliopsida > Fabales > Fabaceae > Trifolium > Trifolium pratense. The sequence goes on along the minus strand of NC_060062.1, from coordinate 54,607,839 downwards.
TTCCACTTGTGCTCAATGTCCTCCGTGGTACAAGGGTTCCACAATTCCTTCGAGGTTTTCCTTAATGCTTTCCTCGATCTCTTACGATTTCGACCTTGTCTTCGTAAGACACAACGCTCAAAACACGGCACTCAAACTCTCATGCTTCCACTCATGAGACATCCATTGAGTATAATCCAACAGTAGTACAGTGCCACCACGGCAGTTACCACCAAACCGTTACATTCCGAAAGAAGTTGTCTTCTCTATAGAAGAACTTCACACTTGACTGATATCCATAAGTTCGCAACTCAATGAATACGTCGAACCGTATGCTCACCTTCGAATCTCTTTCCAAACACGACTTAAATAATACCATCCCAACCTCCTGGTTGGTGATTACAACTCCCCATTTGTCTTGGCACTTGCCAAACTATACCATCTACTCCTCTTGGACTCCCTTATACAATCTCAATTTCCCAAAAATTGGTTTCTTACACGTCCACATTACTTCCCAAAAATAAACCTTAGGGTACTCCTTACATTACTATTGTTCAACCATCCATGGTGACAATATCCGAATTCCTTTACAAGAATGACGTCCACTCGTCCACACTCAACATCTTCGAGTGACCACATCCAACGCTACTTCCAAGAATCCCTTGTAGTTCTGATTTGTTCCACCATCTTTCTTTCTCACCATTAGGACTGATGCTCCTCACGGGGACACACTTGGCGTAATAAATCCTTTTTTCAATTCCACAGAAACTTCCACATCCATCCGACAAGTGTTAAAAGCAGTCACATCACGTTTGGTTGAAGTCACACACTAACTCATTCGGGGGTCACTCCCACGAAAGACTCACTGCTACTAACAACGATTCGCGAAACCAACGCGACTCTAACTCTAGACTGACTGACCTCAGACTGTTAACTCATGTACACACTTTCCCTTTGAAGATCTAATGCCGAGCTCTGATACCAAAATGTAACACCCCATTTTTCAAAGCATAAAAAGGGGTATTATTATTTTTTTTTAAAACAACACGCTTAAATAAAATGGCGCGCGTGAACGCCCGCAGCTATCTCGGCAATTCGTCATTCAATAGAAAAATAAATATAACATCAACACATTATATTACAGGGCTTCCTCGAAGCAAAGTGTGTACCTGAATAATTTACATACGGCGGATACATTAAGTTCATCAACCAAAAGACACGAGTTATGAACCGAATATATCACAAGGCCAAAAGGCACTAAGCATGTCTGAGTATAATGTATAAGACATACAGTCATCCAAAATACAAACTAGGCCCTAAGCCTACCAAAATGTAGCCTAACAAGCGCTACTCCCTACACTCCGGGATAGTCCACGAAGTCCTCGCCGTCCACACGGCCTACGGTCTCAGATGGCGCTCCATCGTCTAGGGGTGGGAGGAGCCCGCGATATGGCATGCAAAATAAGGGTCACCAACTGGAAACAAGTAATAAAATACCGAATACACATACCAGAATAGAAAGCGGTAAACACTTATCACATCCTCACACCAAGAAGAATAAATAAAGTGCACACATAATCCTAATGCAATGAACGCGACAACCACCACTGGTTTCGTAACCCTCTAACACAACAAATGCGACAACCGCCACTGGTTAATCACATGCATAACTCCCGGAATCTAACCACACTCAGACAAAGTACCAAACACCGGGTGAAGTCACTCAGACAAATCACCGACACTATCAACTGAGGTACAACCACTACAGATCGAATACCGACTTTAACAACTACGGTACAATCACTACAGATCGAATACCGACTAGAACAACTGCGGTACAATCACTACAGATCGAATACCGACTAGAACAACTGCGGTACAATCACTACAGATCGAATACCGACTAGAACAACTGCGGTACAATCACTACAGATCGAATACCGACTAGAACAACTGCGGTACAATCACTACAGATCGAATACCGACTAGAACAACTGCGGTACAATCACTACAGATCGAATACCGACTTACCGGTATAGTCACTCAGACAAATACCAAGCTCCGCTCACCAAGAATCCCGTAGGATTAAGTACTCCACTCACACAACCACACCTCGTGGTCCACTCCCGCAACCACTTATTGAACCCCATAAAATCCCTCAACCATTTGGGTGGACCCACTCTCGCAATCACACCCCGTGGTCCACTCCCGCAACCACCTCTTACCATGGACGCATGAGCATACGATACCCTTACCTATACCAATGCAACCACAATACATATATTATCACAATCATATGTAATCTCCCAACAAGCATGTCAACACATATATTTCATCAAATACTATGTCAGACAAGTAACCTCATGTATTCATCACGAACTCATATCGAGAATACATAATACAAACATGCCAAGCACTCACAAATAGTGCACAAACAAACACACAAAGCATTCACAACAACAAGCATACAACTATGCTATCGACGGAATTTAATACGGAAGTAAGAAGGTGCCCTTACCTCGGCAAGCTTCCAATTTCAAACAACTTCGAACAATTCTACACTTTCGCGCGCCCTAAAATAAGCAGCGTACAATCCATAAGTTTCTCCCAAAATATTTTAACGAAACTAAACCTATCCACAAAGGTCTAGAGGTGTCTAAGGCACTTCCTAACACTCTCGGATAATGATTCCAAGTTCTCCCCATAGTGATTAAAAATTCCCGAAGTTAAATGCACTATTTCTTGCTACGCGAAAATAATTTCGTTTCAAAACAAACTATGAAACACATTTAGTTCCAACCCAAAGTAATCAATTCCACACACTAAAACCATTTGAAAGCAACCCATGAACTCTTCAAAAAATTTCACAAAAATAAAAGTTTACTCGCATCACAAGTTACAAGTTTTTCCTTTCAAATAAAAACCCTATAACCATTCTTTTAAAACCTATGATCACTCACTATTATCATGATCATTTTCTTATCATTGTGGACTTAGAAAATTTTGAAACTCTTGATCCTTTAACAAGGGGGTGCCACGGCCAATCAACAAAAACAAGGCCAACACTCACAATTTTTCCATTACAAAATCCTAGTGATAATCTACTAGTTCTTAAAGTCATTTAATTGATCAATCAAACCATTTTAAGCATCAAAACAAAAGTTTCTAAAAATATGTTCATAAAATCCTCAAGAACACACTCAAAATTATTTTTCCTTGTTTCACAAAATTAAAGCCATAATCTAACATCCATTTCTCTACTAAGCTCATAAACAACACCAAAAAGAAAAGCACAAAACAATTTTTCAAAGTTATGATTATTTCAAATAAGTTTTTCAAACCCTAACAAAATATTTTATGAAAATCTTAATCACCATGGAAATCACAACATGCCAAGCTTAAACAAGCTTAAATACTACTCCTAAACACTTCCCTAGAACCACAAACAACCAAAACTAATTTCTAGAAAACTAATTCTCAAGAACATAACCCAAAAATTCCTAGAATCATGAGTTTTAACCAAGCAAAAGAAAGGAGAAGACTAGTTACCTTAAGTGAAGTGATTCCCTTAGCAAGTCTAGGTTCCAAAGAGCTTGAAAAGGAAGGATTTGATGATGAAATGAAAATTTGGTGAAGATATGAAAATGGGGGATGGCTTCACGGTTTGGAGAGGAAGAGAAATGGAAAAATTCAGATTTTTCTAAGTCCCCAAAGAAGCTAAACCTCCTTACTATACATTGGTCTTGGTCATTCCTAGCCATTGGATCAAAAGTGCAACTAAAGCCATGAAAAACCCTCACCATTGGATCAAGCAAATCCCATCCACTTTAGATATTCTCATATGGTTCTAAAAGTCTTCGCCTCACAGACGAGTCACGCTTCGGTTACGGACCAAACTTGCACAGACAGAAAATCTAAAACCTAAAAGTCCTCCGTAAACGATTTCCAAAACTTATCGCCGAATCTTTTTCCGCGACTGTAATTTTCTTCCACACTCTTGAAAATTATTCTCAGGACATATCCTAACTCGCGCAGATATATAAAGCTTCCATCTAAAATTCTACGGAATTCAGAAGCCATAAAATTTTACAACAGCGGGTAAAATTCCTACTCGTTTTTCCAAAAACAAGAATAATCCAAAACTCGTCGTTCTGACTTCACAGAGACCTTCTCATTCCTAAAAGAGGATTACAAGCCAAAAGTCTGTGCCTTTCCAGCGCACGAGCACAAAACAGACTCCATTTCAGCAAAAATCCCATTATTGCGACGATACTCACAAAAACACTTAACCAAAAACCCTAAATTTCTTAGCCATTACTTATTTTCCTCACACAAAAGGTACTGTGGAGTTTCGGGTCTTACACCACTCATGCAGAGCACATTCAGAACATATGCAGAGCACATACATCAGATACTATACATCACATACTGCTATCGTGCCTACAACAGATGTTAGAGCATCTGTCAGCACATCATGCTCACTAAATAATACTACTCCCCCTCAATATCAGAGATGAGCAAAAATTTAATCAAACATTTTTACTCCCCCTCAAAATCAAGGATGAACAAAAATTTAATCAGGCATTTTTACTCCCCCTAAAAAAAGTGCATATCAGAACAAAGTATCCGAGTACCACATGCATATCAAAACTTACTCCCCCTTAATTCTTGCAGAGCAACCATAAGTACTACGACACATATCAGATGTTGCAACATCAGATAGCACATCAACATACTGCACACTACTAACTACCAACTACTCCCCCTTTTTTAGACAAAATAGGGTCTTCATAGAAATAGCAGAAAAACCAGAGACATAATGCAGAATATCACAGTCCAGATGCACACAAGGTGCTTAAATTTAGATCATAGCCTACACATGGAAAATAAATCCAAAAGAAACATTACACAGAGGCACTGTCTTGGGGAATCATTTCCCTCATCTTCAACCTCAGAGTCTTCTTCCTCATTATCACCACCTGCATCAACACTCAGATTCTCATCAACACCTGCATCAGTTGCTTCTAATGCAGCTTCTTCAAGCTTCAGAGCATGAATCATTCGCTCAAATTACAGCTTTCTTTTCATCCAGCTAACTAGAGGTTGTAAGTTGTAAAGCATATCTACTACCTCCATCACAACAAACACATAGTCAACATTCACAAAATAGACATTTCCCCTTGTTTGCACAATATGACAAGGGCATAAGAAAACATTGTTCCAATCTCCCATGAACAGTCTTTGGCTGAGGTTCATCCAAGAAGTCAACCTCATCAAGATCAATCATCTCTTGTTCTTCATATACTGTCTTTTCAGACTCAGTATCTTTATCATCAAGAGAGACAACTTTCTCTATACTTTCCTCTGTTTTAGAGTCTTCAATAACATCAGCAGGAATATCATTGTTTTCTTTGTCCTGCAATTCATCTTCAGTAGCAGCCTCAAAATCACAGCTATCACCAAAAAAACTCAGTGATAGTGGCAGCATTTGGATTAGGCTGGACAGAGGATGTTCCAACATCCTGTGCAACATCAAGGGTAGTAATGTTCTCCTTGATAGAAAAAGTAACAAGCTCAAAAACAGAATCAGAGATGGACTTATTAGATGGAGCCACATGATCATTCACAACTACAAATGGTTGTACAGTAGCATCAACAGTATTATCAGAGTTTGACATGGTGATCTGATTGAAATAAAATAGTTTTTTATTGAATTGAACTTCAAACAGAGCACAATCAGTGGGACAATAGGTGAAAGAGAGTTGATTGCATGTTATGACACAGTTATGGCAATTTTGATATGATTGCCCGGAATTAGCGTGCATCACTGGTAGGAGCGAAGTGAAAAATGTGGTTGCACGCTCAAAACTCCTTAACTGCTACAATTCCTTATGCAGGCAAATTCTTAATTTGCCCCTTAGCCTTTCAAACTCAACAACATCCAATGCTTTACTGAATATGTCAGCCACCTGTTCTTCAATAGCAACATGATCAAGCTTCACAATATTTTCTTCAGCTAAATCCCTGATAAATGGGACTTTGTTGACACGGGCAGGTTCTGATTTAGGATTAGTAGATTCATTGTTAGAACCTGAAACTTCATCAAATACAATATCATATGACTGTTGAATGGATGATTCAACATCTGCTGTTTTAGTTGATGGTGCATCATCAACTACCACATTGATTGATTCCATGGTAACTTTAGTTCTAGAGTTATAAACTCTGTAAGCTCTGTTGTTTGTGGAGTATCCAAGAAAAATTCCTTCCGATGCACATAAATAAAAGGATTTTGCATTCTCAAATTCTTTGTCATGATCACTTCTTATTCTTACAATAACAACCTCTTTTTCTCTTTGAAGTTGTAAGCATAAGTTTCTAAAAGTTTCAAAGCTGTCTGATTTTTCTCTAAGGAAATCTATCCAAGTGAATCTAGAAAAATCATCTTCCAAAGCAAAAACATACCTTTTACCACCAAGACTTTCAGTCTGCATAGGTCCCATAAGATCTATGTGTAATAGTTCAAGTGCTCTAGATGTAACCGGATGTTGGAGCCTCAGATGTGCCACCATGGTTTGCTTGCTTATTTGGCACTCACCACATATAGTTCCTTCCTCAATCTTGAGCTTAGGATTACCCCTGATTGCTTCTTCTTCTATGGCCTTCTTCAAACCTCTCAGATGTAAGTGACCAATTTCTTGATGCCACGACTTCACTTTATCCTCTTTGCTTAAGAGACAAGTGGACAAGTGGTTTTCTTCTTCAGAGACCCATAAGTAGCAGTTGTCCTTTGACATCACACCCTTCATCAAGAGTCTTCCTTCTTCATTTGTAACAAGACATTCTGTCTTTGTGAAGTTTACTTTCATGCCTTGATCACACAACTGGCTAATGCTGATTAGATTAGTTGTAAGGCCTTTCACCAATAGAACATTATCTAGATTTGGCAATCCATTGTTGATTAGATTCCCAATTCCTTTTATCTCTCCCTTAGCTCTATCACCAAAGGTTACATAACTTGTGGCATAGGATTTTAAGTTGGCAAGATATCCTTCCACTCCAGTCATGTGTCTTGAACATCCACTGTCAAAGTACCAATCTTGTCTAGATGATGCTCGTAGTGATGTGTGAGCTATCAGACATACATCATTCTCCTTTTCTTTCCACTCTTTCTTAGTCTTCACATTTTCTGGCTTTGGTGCAGGTGACCGGAAATTCTTTGGGTAACCATACAATTTATAGCAATAAGGCCTTATGTGCCCTTTCCTACCACAATAGTGACATCTCCAGTTCCTTCTCCTAGATTTAGGTCTTGACCAATTATTCCGATGTGGAGGAGGATGTTGAGGCATCGATCCAGTCTGTGCAGGAGGCTTAGGTTTGGGTTTTAACCAAGTGTCGGTTCCCTGGTGTGTGGGAGGATGTGGTGGTAAAAAACCAGCACTGACAGGAAAAGTCTTCTCGATGGGAGTACTGATTGTAGCTTTGTTGTATCCCATTTGTTGATCAACAATCTCATAGTCAAAGCCAATTGGTTTCTTTCCTGCACTTTGTTTCAATAGCATTGCTTGGAATTTTTCTTCTCCTGATCCATAAACTCTGACTTGTCTTCTAGCATGCTCCAAGTCGACATTTAGTTTTTCAATCTCTTTGTTGAGAGCATCAATTTTTGCAAGATGGTCATTCTTCTCAGCCTGTAGTTGACAATTCACCTTCTTTTGTTTTTCCAATGCTTTGCAGAATTCATTGCTCCTGATGAATAAATCCTTATAGGTAGCCAGTAGTTCTTCATAGGATGTTTCATCACATGATTCAGCATCAGACTCACACACACCTGTCAGCGCATTGACATGTTTTGCTGATCCACTTTCAGTTTCCTCCTCTGAGTCATCCTCATCTGACCAAGTGATAGCAAGACTTTTCTTTTGTCTCTTCAGAAAGGTAGGACATTCAGCTTTGATGTGTCCATATCCTTCACATTCATGACACTGGACCCCTTCTGACTGACTGGTTTTCTCATCACTTCTAGCCCTTCTTTGATCATTGGTCTGTTTGTTGATGTCGAGCTTGATGCTTGGCACATTGAACTTAGACTTTTTGTCCATTCTTTTCAGGATTCTGTTGAATTGTCTTCCTAGCAAGACCATTGCTTCTGACAAACTTTCATCACTCTCCAGATCTGATTCTTCATCTTCTCCAGTGTTGGAGGCAAAAGCTAAACTTTTATTTTTCTTTTCTTTTCTTTGATTCATGCCTAGCTCATAGGTTTGAAGTGAACCTATTAGCTCATCCACTTGAATGTTGGCCAGATCCTGAGATTCTTCTATTGCTGTCACTTTCATGTCAAACCTCTTAGGTAGAGATCTGAGAATTTTGCTCACAAGCTTCTCATCTGATATGGGTTCTCCTAAGGCATCAAATGAGTTTGCAAATTCTAAAATATTCATGTGAAAATCATGAATGGTCTCTTCTTCCTTCATACTTAGATTTTCAAAGTTTGTGCGAAGCATCTGAAGTTTAGACAACTTTACCTTGTTGGTTCCTTCATGTGCTTTCCTAAGTATTTCCCACGCATGTTTGGCCACAGTACATCTTTGACAAGTCTGAACATGTTGATGTCCACACCATTGAAGATGGCATTTAAAGCTTTTGAGTTTCCCAGAGCTAAGTCATCCTCGTCTTTAGAATAGTCTTTTGTAGGCTTGATTTCATCGGTTTTCTTTCCATCCTTATCTTTGACAACTGGGGTTCCCAGCCATTTTCTACAGCTTTCCATGTTCTGCTATCAATAGATTTAAGAAAAGCCATCATCCTAGCTTTCCAGTAGTCATAGTTCTCAGGCCCAGTCAGCAATGGTGGTTTAGAAATCGTTCCTCCTTCCTTGTCCATCTCACCAGAAATTTCCTTCCCTGGAGCTCACCCTGAATTTCGAGCAGGGTGCCTGCTCTGATGCCAATTGAAATTCTGGCACACTAGTAACACGATGTTGAACACGATGCTCCAACACTGTATGTTTGATCCGATGATCCAACACTGTGTTCAACACTAAACTAGACGAACAATAAGGAAATATAAAATGCACGAAACAGAATAACACAGTTATTTGTTAACCCAGTTCAGCATAACAGCCTACTCTGGGAGATACCAATCCAGGAGTGAATCCACTATGATAGTATTAGTTCAAAGCCCTCAATAAACGCCCCGTTTATGACTTCTCACCTAATCACCACCCGTGCTATATTCTACCTAAGTCACACCTAGGTATGAGAACCTCCGCTCAACTCCTCTTAATCACAGCCACTGTGATCGTACACGTTACAGTTTACAGATGAAGACACACTTCTTAAAACATCCACCAATTCCGTACTTCAAAGCTTAGGAATGGTTCATACACACTATCTCCTTGCTTAGAAGCTCTGGAGATATTACAACACAGTAACACACAGTCCTTAATCTTGCATCAATGTAATACAAGAAGAGGAACACAATTAACAACACTAAAACCCTAAACACACGCTTTGTAAAACTCAATTACGGCTTCAGTGAGTTGCACAAGGGTTCAGTCTTCCTTTATATAGCACGAGCTAGGTCTTGAATTGGGCTTCAAAAACGCAGCAGGTCCAGAAGTTACTTCAAGGAATATTCTTGTATCAAATGTTTTGTTTCCTAAAAAAGTTGATTTGTTTAGAAACAAAACTAGGTCATGGCCGCCTTCTAGAACATCAGGAAAGGCGCTACTTAGTGCACAATACTTCAGGTCAAGGCAACCTTGTAGAAGAAAAATATATTTTCCACAAATATATTTTCACCAAATATTTATTCCTTCCATAAGTATATTTATTGTCCATAAATATATTTTCAGTAGCAATCTCCTTGAATATATTTTCAATAATAATCTCCTTGAACCATAAAGATTTATTTGAAATAAATCTTTTATATTTTCTACAACAATCTTCACAAAATATATTTTAGAATCAAATCTTTTATCTCTTAATATTGAGGAACAAATAACACATAAATCGCTTACTGAAGATTCTGGAAACACCTGTGTGTTGGCACACAAATTAAAAGGCGTGGATTAATTCTTCAATCAAATCTTTCAAAGATCTTACGCAAAAATATATCATTCGCGAAAACAGAGCGCACTGGATGTGGTATCCAATGTTGAAGCATTAATGTTGTATCCAATGTTGAAGCATTCTATCCAACATCTTGCTTGAATATTTGTTTTAGCAAAATGAGGCCAACATAAAACACCAACAAATTTAAATATAGTCACATATATATACCTAATATAGTCACATATATATAACTAGACACACTTACATGAACCCAAAGCTATAACTAGACATTCTTCAGCTCACTGGATTCAGTGACCCTGTTTATGCTGAAGCAATAACCCAATTTAGACCTGTCTTAATGTGACTGGGAAACTGTCATTTGTTTCCTTCTTGGAAACCAGAGACATGTGATTCATCCGAAAATGATTGAATCACAGTTAGAGTACTACTCATTACTCACTGTAACTTTTGGAGTTTTTTTGCTTAGGCTATAAATAATCAGTTGTGTTGTGTCCATACAGGATGGCTCTGTTTTGTCTCAGGTCAAGCCACACAACCTGCTAAAATAATCACAGGATGGCTCTGTTTTGTCTCAAGAAATTTTTCCCATTCATAAAACACACAAACACCACCATGTCTTGAAGCTACAAACCATTAGACGGACCTATGTTTAATTGCATGCACAATATCACAAAGCTTAGCTAGGAACAAAGATATAAGCTAATAAAAGAACTTACATTTGATGAACCCAAAATGTTAGCCACTTCCTGAGGAATGCTTCCTTCTTTCATCATAAGATAAGCTTTACATGCACTTTCCAACTTTGTGTACTCTCCTTGCCAGTAATTAGACGATGATGTAGACGGAACAGTCGAAGAATTACTTAAATGTGAAAGTCGGACTACGTTGCTTGTAAATGTATTTGTAGGAGTTGCTGCCATACCCAAACATCGCATTCTTCCAGGATGCTCAGGCCCAAGCACTCTACCGACAACATCATTAGGAGAAATTACAGATTCATCAACACTGCTTTGAGTCAAACCCACTTCAATTTGTTCCTATTAGCATATATGTAACACCCAAACCCGTTAATTAATTAACTCTGCCTTTATAAAATCTTTTTATAAAATACGCAGCGGAAAATTGAAAATATGATTATAAAGCGCTGGTTTGAAAACTACAAGCTTCATTCAAAGATAATACTAATACAATTAATTAGTAAAATGTTTGAATAAACAACACAAATCTTCGCATCGACACGATGCGTCATTAGGCATACAAAACGGATACATTTTCAAAATGAAACTAAACCAAACAGAGTGTTCTCAAAGGACTCTATATAGATATAAAACCCCTTTTTCCCGTGTCTCAATCAGAGCAGAGCTTCACCATTTCACTCGGACGAGGCTAACACATAACCTGTCAACCTGGACCCCCAAAGGTCCAGCAAATAACACAAAGCAGAGAGTTAAAAAACATAAACATAAATATAAGTGTGAGTAGTATACTACACACTTCACACGCTATCATACATTTCTAACTCACGCACATACATCGTCAAATACGACTACCAATTAATCATTCATTTACAAACACACCAATCATATAGTTTCACGTCTTCTCGGACACTACCAAAGTGTTCATTTTATAGTCATGACGGACTCTACACTTGTTCATTTTATAGTCATGACGGACTCTACACTTGTTCATTTTATAGTCATGACGGACTCTGCTCACATACCAAGACATGGCAACAATCACAGTATTAAACAATTAGTAAATACCAAAGCTTAACACATACGGAAAACACATTACAATCCAATCAGATAATGTCACATAACAATTATCAAGTATATGCACATTTACCCTAATGCAATCTAATGCCATTTACTCATGTCATGTCCCCTAGACACAACTAATGCATGTGGTACCATTTCCACGTTGTTCAGATTTCAGTCATGACGGACTGTTCAGATTATAGTCATGTACGGACTGTTCAGATTATAGTCATGCACGGACTCTACATCAGTTTTACATCATGCAGGATGCTGTCAGTTTTACATCATGCAGGATGTTCGTCACCCCATTTAAGATGAACTAACAATTTTACATCATGTTGGATGCTGGCCAACTTGGACCATCTCATTCAGTTTTACATCGTTGCTGGATGGTGTCAGTTTTAGATCATGCAGGATCATCATCAATACAGTTTTAAATCATGTCGGATCTCGGTTATCATCAACCATCTCACTCATAAAGAGGAGTCACACAGTTTTATATCATGTTTGGATATGGGCTCTAGATTTCGGATAACATAATCCCATCTTCGGCCACTTTTGGAAAACATAGTCCATTTACTCTATTGGAATACACATGATTCCAATATCACAATTTATTCATAAATGCATGATTACTTATAAACACATCAAATACATGACGCTCTCTAGCTCGAAGCTAATTATTCATTGATACGAAAACACAATTCCAACATCTATCACATTAGGATAACACAATATCCTATTACTCAATTTATAATTATTCACATGATAATTATCTGCATACTCATTTTTATACACACAAGGTTTCATTTACACTTATGTCATAAAACATACATCATTCTCTTATCATTGCAAATTAATGCTAAAACATATACATACTTACTTTAAGCTACAACTTATTGCATACACGTTTATCAATCATATAACGATTAACAATAAGCATTAACAGTATCAACATGTATCAACAATCATGTAAGGATACCCTTAAACCATGTTACAAGTGCCTAATTACACTTATAAACATCAACAAAATTGCTGTCACAGAGGCCTTCGCAGAGCGAAGGCTCAGCGAGACATGGCGAACCTCACCAGGAAGTCACCTGCTCATGGCGAGCATTGGCGAGCTTCAGCGAACATGTTCGCTATAGCGAACTCCTGGTCGCTTAGCGAACTACACCAGAAAAGAATATCTGTTCTTGAGTTTTCTAAGGCGGTTTAACATGGAATCCACTCAAAAATCCATCTAGACATGTTATAAATTCTTATAAACAGCTAATTCAAGCATATATGGTATCTATGAACATTAATTAACACTCACAAACACCCACATACATCACACTTACAAATTCATACCAATTTCTTGCATTTTAAGCAAGTTTAACAAAACATGCAAATCATTGATCAAACATCTACATATACCCACTTTCAACTCCCCAAAGTTGTTTACCTCATCTACCATGAGTTCACTACACATGTTAGGATCAAAAGAATCCATTTTCCATTAAGAAAGTCACCCACAAAACCCACAAGAAAATAGAGTGGAAAGAGTTTGGGAGTGGAGGAATCGACATCCTCCCCTCTTTCGAATCACTCACGAATATGTAATCTAACTCTTATACCTTAGTTCGACGATTCCTCGAGCTTGCTCTTCTCTTTCTCTCCCACGGGCTCTCCCTCTCCCTCATGAGCTCCTTGCCCTAGCTAAGCTCTTGAACTTCTCATGGATTTGTAACTTATGAGACTATTCACCCAAACTTATGCTACTTATAGCTCCCCCAATGTTTACTAACTCTTGGCCCAATAGACTAAGCCCAATTGCTTCTCACACGCCCAAAAGCCCAAACAACATAACTTCTCGCTCACTAACTTATGTTTGCGTTACTTAAATATTCGTCGCTTAGTAAAATAACTAAATGACAAATATTAAATTTTGGGTCGTTACAATATACAAGATCACCAAGTCAAAGAATAATATAGTTAAAATACATGCATCCAAAACAATAATTATTCAATTTAAACTTACCACTGTACTCTTTGCTGCATCATTTACTACTGACCCATCCTTTTTTTTATGGGTTTCAATATACAATTTTCCACGGCTAGGCTTCTCTCCAGTTTCCAAAAACTAAAACAGAAAATATGTCAAAATTGGTAGTAAATTATATTTGGTAAAAATATGAAGTTAATTTAGTAAAACTACCATCTCATGTCTTTTTCTTGAAAGAGGTTTAGAACCACCAGTATGAGGGATCACTTGTTTGCTTCGATTTTCTTTATTTTTTCTACAACGCTCCTATTAAAAACAAATACAAGTTAAATAATTAATCATATGATTAACAACAAGCATAATGTATGTTTGATTAAAGTCGCGATATGATCAAAATAATCAAGTTTTACCTGCGTTTATGGTTTCAAACGGTAGTTAACAAAATGAGCCCATTGAATTGGGTCTATACCTTTAGGAACATTACTTATGATTTCATCTCGGGATTTTGATGGATCATAGAAGGTAACCCACAAATTTTGTCTATGTGTAGCCCACTTCTTTGAAATGCTAAGCTTGCAATATCTCTTTGCAAGAGCTTCAGTAGTCATAAATTTAAATCGAGGCTTCAAAATAAATAAAACAAATTCAGATTCTAGGCATTTAAATAATTATTTTAAAATAATGTAAATGAAAAGATATAAATGTATATTATTAATACCTCCAAGATGTCTCCAAAGCATTCATCAAAGAACTTAGGTGGCATGCCTGTATGTTTTCCAGACCACCTTTCAAAATTAATTGGAAAGAAATTGGAGTTAATTGCTAATGTTCCCATATATCCCACAAGCAAGCCTTGTGCTTCACCGTATGCAGCACCTTGCTCATCAAAGTGAACAATTACCCGTTCCCCAGTAGGTAAGTCATTCACTTGCCAATACTTAAGTCTTAACTTTTTCGTAGCTCCTTGTGTGTGTAGCAATAAAATAATTTAATTTTTAAGAATATCATTAAGCTTAAAACAAATGGAAAATGCATCATTTACAACTTTCTATTTCCATCCAATGAGTGCACATTTTTCAAACTATCAAAGAGTCAAAAAATAATTTTTTATACATGCAAAAATAAAGTAAGAATTAGCAGGCAGTATATCTATTGACTCTGCACTCAATGAGATCAAATGTCATTTGACTAAACATAATATAACAACAGTAATGGTAAAAGTTTTTCCCCCTTGTTGAAAAATAACATAAATATCTAAATCAATTTTTTGAAATTAAAAAAATATAACAAATGAATAAAATATAATATATGTACGTACCTATTGCTTCAACCGTCCACCATTCTGCAGATTCGCGCCCAACATATTGCCTAGGTGTTGGACCTTGAGGTGCAGCTTGATGCAGAGCTACCAGTGTTGGTCCTGGATGTGTAGCTTGATGCGGAGCTACTGGGGTTGATCCTTGAGGTGGAGCTACCGGTGTTGGACCTTGATGTGCAGCTTGATGCAGAGGTGTTAGTCCTTGAGGTGGAGCTACCGGTGTTGAACCTTGATGTGCAGCTTGATGCGGAGCTACTGGTGTTGGTCCTTGAGGTGGAGCTACCGGTGTTGGACCTTGATGTGCAGCTTGATGCGGAGCTTCTGGTGTTGGACCTTGAGTTTGAGGGGTTGATCTTAATGGATTTGGGAAACGCTTTCTCTTTCCCATGACTGCATATTCATGAAAATGAGAAAACATATGAGGTAATACAAAATGAATAAAATTAACAACTTTAAAACAAAATAACCACAACTTTAACTATATCAAAACTGTTTACCTTTAACTAAATAACAAAATAAAATATACTAATCTACTCAGACATGTGCACATTTGTTTCAAAGTCACCAACCATATGGTTGGTAGCCAATTCTACATACTCTTCATCAATGTTATTAAAATTCTCAAGTTCTTGCTCTTGATATGGGACATTTTCATAAACTTCCTCTTCTAATTCTTCCCCCATTTCATACAAATCTCTTGGCTTTAAATGCACAGCAACATTCCATCCTTTATTAACCGCATCATCTACATAATACACCATTTGTGCTTGAGATGCCAAAATGTAGGGATCATGTTCTTCACGATCCCCATTATGAATCAATCTATCAAAATTTACACAGTTAAAATTCCAACAATCCTTTTTAAACCCTCTGTCTCGTGTAGTATCAGCCCACTTGCATTTGAACAGAATAACCTTGAAATGACCATAGTAGTTAATCTCAAAGATATCTTCCAACTTCCCATAGTAAGGCAACTCTGCTTGTCTAACGTTCCTATCAACACTACTTGAAACACAAGATGTGTTGGATGTTAAAAAAAACACCACTATTTTGTGTTTTCAATCCTTCCTCTCGAGCTAAAGTTCGAAATTTGAACCCATTAATGTTGTAAGCAGTAAATCTCCTTGCTTTGTCCAAAGGACCACGCGCTAAAAATTGTAGATCAGCCGACATTGTAGTGACTATTTCTGGTTTCAAAATCTAGATTATGGCAATTGTATTAGTCAATAAATAAGATAGGAGCTCGTCAAATGATCACAAGTAAACATGAAAATAGATTTTAATCACTTACCAATCTTTGAAACCAACCAACAAACTCTTTATTTACTCTTTTTTCAATCTCTGTAGCTGAAGGTCTTCTTGACCTTGAACTTCGCTTTATGAATTCTCTAAATTCACTACATTAGTTTTGTATATTGCAATTAATACATGTGACTTGTATATTTAAAATAGTCCAATAAAAAAAAGTTCATTCTTACTACTCACTCAACAAATGGTGTGACTGCTGCACAATTTAATAGAACATATCGATGGACTTGTAGTTTTTGCATTTGAGTTAATGTGAACATTGAGGAAGCTCCTACTGGTTTACCAAGTCGAGGGAAGATGGAGGATGCAGAGGAAGACTCGTCCTCATTTAAGTCATCACAAACACGTCTAGGTCTATTGAATCGTGTCTCGATATCTTCAATGTACCGCGAACAAAAAGTGAGAGACTCTTCTGCTAAGTAACCCTCGGCTATAGAACCTTCTGGCTGAGCCTTGTTACGTACAAATGATTTAAAATGACCTAATTCCCTGTAATAAATCAGTGTATACATGATCAATACATATCACCAGATAATTTAAATTGTCAATGTAATTATTTTACCTCTCTATGGGATACATGTATCGATAATGCACCGGACCTCCAAGTTTCGCCTCCTCTGTTAGATGGACTGTTAAATGAACCATAACTGTGAAGAATGATGGCGGGAATAACATTTCCAAGTGACAAAGTGTAATAACAACGCGATCTTGTAGTTTTTCAAGGTCGGAAAGATTCAAACTTTTCCCACAAAGAACTCTAAAAAATGAACAAAACTCCACCAACACTTTTGTAACATGGTTTGGCAATAAATTGCGAATGGCTAAAGGTAGAAGTTGTTCCATTATAACATGACAGTCATGACTTTTCAAACCAAATATCTTTTGTTGTACCTCATCAACACATCTAGAAATGTTACTTGAGTAACCATCTGGAACTCTAACATTTTTTAATGTGTTGAGAAACAACCTTTTAGTATCACGTGTTAGTGAAAACACAGCAAGGCGATATCTCCCCTTTTCATCAGGCCAAAGATCATGTCTTATATCCATATCTATCAAATCTTTTCGAGCATTGAGATTGTCTTTTGATTTAGACTTATCATGGAGCAAAGTATACAAGACATTGTCACATACATTCTTTTCAATATGCATAAAATCTAGATTATGACGCAACAAATTATACTCCCAATATGGTAATTCAAAGAATATACTTCTTTTATTCCATTTCTTAGGTTCTTGTTTCTTTCTCTTACCCCTAACATCCAATGTTTCTCTTCTCACAAATGTAGCACCATCATCTTCCAATTGGCTTAAAATGTCAGATCCAGATCTTTTTAATGGTGGATTTCGTTCCTCTATGCTTCCGTCAAAGCGAACACGGTTCAATCTAAATCTACGATTTCTGCTCAAAAAACGCCGGTGACCCATAAAACACCACTTTTTACTCTTATGGAGACGACGAGGCTCTGTATCTATATTACAAGTTGGGCAAGCAAAACCTGTATGCGTGTTCCAACCAGACAAATTAGCTAGACCGGGAAAGTCACTAATTGTCCATATAAGAGCCGCCCGCATTCTAAATCTTTCATTCATCGATGCATCAAATGTTTCCACACCATCATTCCATAGCTCCTTTAATTCATTCACAAGGGGTTGTAAGTAAACATCAATATGATTTCCGGGTGCCTTCTCTCCGGGAATGATCATTGATAAGATGAATGAAGTGTGTTTCATACACATCCAAGGAGGGATATTATATGGAATCAAGAACACTGGCCATATGCTATACCTCGAACTCATGGTCCCAAAAGGGTTAAAACCATCACTAGCAAGGCCCAAACGAACATTTCGATGATCAGAGGCAAATTCAGGATGCTTCAAATTAAATGTCTTCCATGCCTCACCATCCCTTGGATGCCTTATTAGCCCATCCTTGTTAGTGTCTGAAGCATGCCATTTCATATGTTCTGCGGTCTTAGAGCACATAAACAATCTTTGCAATCTTGGTTTTAGTGGAAAGTAACGTAGTACCTTTGCAGCTTGCTTCTTCTTCTTCATGGGATTCCACCGAGATGTTCCACAATACTTGCATGCTTGCAATTCTTTTTCGTCGTCTCTCAAATATAACATGCAGTCATTTGGACATGCATCTATCTTGGTATAATCAAGACCAAGCTTTTTGATGGTTTTCTTTGCCTCGTAAAGTGAATGAGGTAACTTTGCTTGTTCAAATGCATCTCTCAACAAATCTAATATCATAGTCATTGCTTTGTCACTTAATCCACACAAGACCTTTATATGATATAATTTGATTAAGAATTCAAGTTTTGTGTACTTGCTTCCTTCTTGCAATATTTGACTCCCATCATTGAGAAACTCACGAAAACCACTACCATTATCGCTTGTCCCTTCCCCTGTGTCTATCGGGTCTGATTCATCTAAATTAGCTGCATCTTGCCTATAGTTACCAAACGCATCATTGACCATTGTTTCAATCAGATTTTCTGAATGAGATGCTTCTTGCACAAAGTCTTCATTTCTAGAAGACTCTGGAACTCTTTTCTCACCATGAAGAGTCCATATGACATAGTTTTTAGGGAAAGGTTTGTAAAGTAAATGATCCCTAACTACACTCCTAGTTTGCGGTGTCAAAAACTTGTACATTGGGCATGGACAATATATTGTATTTCAAACAACCGCATTCTTAAATGCAAAATCTAAGAATTTATCTAAACCAATTTCGTATTCAGGTGAAGTATGCAGCTTAGAAATCCAAGACTTATCAATATTCATGATACCTGAACAAGTTTGCAATGATAATTCATAAAATTAGAAATCCAAGACTAAATAATTATTTTTCAAAACTATAGTTACTTATGTAAAACTGTACATATGCCTTATATATGAGTTTAAATAAGATTAGTGATGGAATTTTATTTAAAAACCCATTAATGTTGTCATGAGTTTGATCATGTGAATGGTGTTTGCTTAAAATATGTTTATTTGTTGATTTTGATATCTTGTATGTTCTGTTTTAAAACGATGACACTAAAATAGAAGATTCTTTGTAGGTTAAACTCACATGATAAGAGTTAAAGTCTCTATTAGAGAGAATTGAGATTTTATCTTTTTTGAATTTTGTAACTGTATTTCTTGTTAATAAAGAATCTATTTACACTGACTGAGGGATTATCCTACACCCCTGTAAGGTTGTAACTAACTGACTGAGCAGTGTTTAACTGCTCCTATCATTAGCAAAAGGATATGCAACATCTAAGGATAGTTGTGGTGCCTCTATTGAGGTTTATGAGGGTGAGCAAGTGTTGCAGACAACAATCTGCTTGGTTCTTTTATTCTAAGATGAGAGATTCCTAAGAAAGGCTAAGGTAATGAATGAATTAGATGACTGCATCTACAAGCTGACGAATGCTCTAAAGAATGAGGATGTTAAATCAAACCTATCATCTCAAAAAGTTAAAAAGATCAATCTTGCAATTACAAAGGCTACAAACTTGCTTGATAAGAACAAGCACCATAATGAACTATATGTTCTAGAAAATCATTTGAAGGGGCTTGAAAGTATGTTGGAAGACATTGAAATCAAGAATGGCTAGTTTTCTTGTAACCTGGTTTTATCCAAAAAGGACAAGATACTCAATTAGTGGCCTAAATTTGACACAATATATGATATAAGGATTCTCTATGCCAAAACATAGGTTGATTGAGCTTTGACCTTTGGGAATTAGAAGGGTTCAAAGGGTTTTTTTTTTTAGAAGCTAAAGATTTATTAATAAAGCCCACAAGCACAAGAAGTGCTACATGGGTTAGAAACATACAATGGAACAACTAAGTCCATGAGGCACTACAGAAAAAACTAAAACCAACAGGGCAGTAAGTGAGAGCTGCAACAACCAGTCCTAAACTATAGCAGAAAAATATAAAAAACAGTTACAGCAAGAAAAACACAGAAAGGGAAAAAAGAGTGATTTTTTTTTTCCTCATAGTTACCTAATAATTTAAGGAAAACCAACCATTAAGAACTTTGATCAAACAGTTGACATGCACTCAATAAAACTAAAAAATAAGTGACAATGATTACCTCAAATGATTCTTTCTTGTTGTTACTCCCTTCCTCTAACAATCAACTTTCAATCAACCAACACTATATGCACTTATTCGTCTAACCAGTCTACAAAAAGAACACAAAAAACATTTCAAATCTTTTCAATGACAAATCAATTCATACGAAGAAGGAAAGCCTAAGTTGATAAATCATTAAAACCCTAAGTAGAGAAATTATAGAAATCCTAATGAAATTTATTGAAACCAAATAGAAATCATAAATTGAAAAGGAATTGAGGTTAACAAAATCAAACAACAGTGTTGCGTTTCCTTTTCTAACGAAATCGAACAACAGTGTTGAATTTCCTTTTCTAACGAAATTGAACCTGGAAGAGTACTGTGAGCAGGGAGTGAAAACAATTGAACCTGGAACTGATTACTAACCATGAAGCGGCGCCGACCGAAAGACTTTTGATGAGCGGTTGTTCTTCTGCGTGTTACTAACAACAATGTTCTCTTTTTTTTTTGTTTTTCTTTTTGTGGTTTAGAAAAATATAATGAAAAAAAAACTTGGGAAAAGAAATGAAAATAAAAAAGTGGGAAAATAAAAATAAAAAATAAAAAAGCGCCAGAGGGAAAATGTATAGAGCGGGGAGTGAAAAGAATTGGAATTAATTGGAAGTATACTGCGGGGGTTCTGGAAAACCTCCAGTAACAAATTGCCAGTAAAAGGTAAATTTGCGTGTGTGTCACTTTTGTAGTATTCTGCGGGGGTTTGGAGAAACCCCCACTAAAAACCCGCCGCAAACAGGCGAATTTTTTGTAAGTAGCCAATAGTTCCTTTCACCATTGTGGCTATTTCAGATTGGTCAAGTGGTACTAATTTTGAAGCTCCAAAATCAGATACTTTGGCAGTGTTGGTTCCATCTAAGAGAATGTTAGCACTCTTGACATCTCTGTGGATAATGGGTATTGAAGCAGCTGAATGTAGATATGACAAAGCTCCAGCTACCTCTGTTGCTATCTTAAGACGAATCTTCCAAGTTGGATTATTCAATTTATCTTTGTGTATAAAATCAGAAAGAGTACCATTGCTGACGAATTCGTAAACCAACAAAGGAACTTCTGTTTCTAGACAACACCCCAAGAGTTTAACCACATTCCTGTGATTTATTTGGGAGACAACATCCACCTCATTAATGAATTGCTCAATTTGGCTTTCATCTATTGTTTTCGACATTTTGATAGCAACAATTCTATTATCTTCTAGTTCCCCTTTGAAAACTGTACCAAAACTTCCTCTACCTATGATTAAGCTCTCATCATAGTTGTTAGTGGCTTTCGTTAGCTCACTTTCTTTGAAAATATTAGCTATTTTAGATGACGAGTCTTTTCTTTGGAGAAGTTTCTGTTCCAAAATAGAACCTCCATTCTTCCTAAAGAATTTCCCTTTCAATTTGGTATGTTTCCTCTTTTGGTATAAGGAGTAAATTATCCACACATTAACAAGAAAAAGTATTGCTCCTGCAACCAAAATATATTGAACCCAATTTTTGGAATGTTCCCCAAACTAATATCAGTAACATATATTTAATGAACACATTAGATTTGGAAAAAAAAAATGTACATAGAATAAAATTAGGTGTGTTTTGCTGCTTACCAATAACATATAAATATGCTTTTCTATCAGGTAGTTTGCACCCTCCTTCCTTTGTTCCATCACCGGTTTGCCCCAAAGGACAGAAACAAGTGTAATTCCCAGCAGTGTTGATGCAATTTGCGCTATTTTTGCATCCATGTAAATTTTTTGCACATTCGTCAATGTCTGAAACACAATAAAAGTATAAAATGTGTTTCGTACTTGACATTTTAAAATGAGGCGCTTAATTAGATGAAGGAAATTCAATAAAACATTGAAATTACGAAGCTTAATCAATTAATTAAAGTACAAAAACAAAACAAATAAAATATTATACAATTATGCTCTGTTTGTTACCTGTGCAGCCTCCAGGAAGGTATGGATTTCCTTCAAAACCTTCCAAACACTTGCATCTGTAACCTTCATAATCTGGATCATTATCGACACATTCACTATTTTCCCTGCAGGCATAGCTATCTGTAGTTTTTGCTATTTGACATGATTCATTTGTAACGGCCCAGTTAACAACCATGGGAAAAGTTTGATTAGTTAGATTATTTATATGGTCTACAGAAAAATTATAGGATCCTTGTTTTGCAATAAAGGAATAGCTACAATCTTCCTGGGTGGTTGTTTCTGTTGGGAATTTAAATGTTTGTATAGTGATATTTTTCATAAGTGGAGGAATATCCACTTGGCAACACCCTAAACCTGTGCATTTTCCAGTGTTATTCCCAATTACCATTTTATGGTCATAATTATGACATCTTGTTAAGCACCCTATTGAATAAGTTGCATTCTTGAAATTACTGTTGAGAATTCCATAACCGTCGCAACTAACGGTTATGAATTTGTTTTCCGTGCTTGAAATTGTGAAAGAAGAAACGTTGAGAAGAGGTTCATTCGCTTCTTCAGTATTATTACTACTACTACTGTTAGTACAGACGCGTGAGACGAAAAATTTCATTACCATTTGACTTTGGGGATTTATGTCTAGGACTGGGATCATTTTACCATAGGTTAATTTTGATTTTATGCATTTGAGCTCAAATTTAGAATCCATGTAACAGGGTGTATTATCTTGTGTTGTTGAATGTCCCATGCCAAATGGATATGGAACTAGTATATCTCCACAAGTGTTATTGCAGCCTGGTAGGGCTTGTTGGGGTTCATCAGATGCAACTGCTTCTACCAACAGGAAGAATGCAACAAGCATTATTAATGGATACATTGCCTTAAGTTTCGTTGCCCTGAATTGAATCACAAATTAAGTGATAGAAAAATAATTGGCCTTTTAGAAATCTCACAATTTGAGTAATATATTGTGGCATAAGAATTGAATCACAAATTTTTCTATTGAGTTTTGGTGTGTATATATACTATCATATTTTAATTTGTTTTTCTATTGAGTTATCACTTTTTGTCCCTGATCTATAATGGACCACTTATTTAGGTGGTCCATGTTAACATTTGCCCGAAACTAATTATTCCAACGATAGGCAAGAAGTGTCCTTTTTCTTTTTTTGGTTCAATGACAACATTGTGTCCTTTTTCCTATAAAATAATTAGGGTAAAATGTACTACAATATTGTCTTTTGATTTGATGGGGTGGAATACACAAGTGAATGTTGGTATAACTCAAGGCGAAACATAAAAGACATTGATTGAATTTTTAATTTGTGGTGGATCAATTTGACTCTTGCGGTGAATAATTTGAATTTAATCGATTTGGCTCTTTAGAGCAAAGCTGTGTTATATCTCTCGGCCAATGTGCAATTTTTTCATGAAGTGTCTCTTCACTTGAAGTATCTTATGTCATCGAGGGGTTAATTTTAGGGAGTTACTTTGGTCATTCTACTGGTTACTCAAACACTGTCCGCGACTTAGGTAGAGGACGTCTTTTTTTCCCAAAACGCCCTATTTTTACACATCCGTTGCTTAAGTCGCGGATGTGCAAAAATAGGATGCACGAGTAACCGGTAGGGTTATAGGTAGAGAAGTCTTTCGGAGGGCATCCGAAGTGGAACTACCCAGTTGTAGAATGCTTACGCTGCGAAGATGTGTCTGTAAATTTGGGAGGGAAGAATGACCAAACAAGTGCCATTGGTTTTGTTTCAGATTTTAGGACATGGAAATATTTCAATGATACATCACAATATTTATCACTCAAGGTATTGACCATTCTTCTAAAGTCATTATTATTGTATGATCATTCTTTGGCCATAGAATTTAAAGAATGATATTCTTATTAGAAAATTTCTTCTTTGCTAAATTACAGTTATATATTTTGCTTTCTTTTCCTTTGATTATTCTATCACATGACTTGATTACCAAGGTGATATCAAACTTTTGTATAAAATAGAGCACTTACACTTGACTTTACTTACCACTGTAGGACTGAAAACCTCCCTTAAAATTGATGTGCTTGAAAACAACTATTCCTTACAATAATAGTACACTTCCATCTCTACTTAAACAACATCTAAGATACAAACCCAGAACACATTAATTATATAAGCACATTACATTACAATTACAAAATGATTTGGATTATTCATATGAAATGAAATATGCATGCAAAAAACTTCTAAAACAACGAAATGGAACTGCATTTTGTTCAATCATCTTCCATTATCCAAGTCAATCAATATCTTCATAGTGCTGATTCCCCTCTACATTTAAGATCATTGTTTCCAATTCCATAGCCACTTCCTTCATGCTTGGTCTTTCCTTCCCTCTTAGTCTCAAACACTTTGCCGCAAGATCAGTTACCTCCTTTATCTCTTGTTTGTTTTCTTCATTCAACATACCATCTTCAATAATTTCAAACACGTTATCCTTTTTGAAGCAGGACAGAAAATATGTAGCAAGATTTCTTCTCTCTTCTGGCCTACCAAAACTAAAAGGTCTCTCCCCTGTTAGCAGCTCCATAAGAACTACCCCAAAGCTATATACATCACTTTTTTCCGTCAATTGGCTCGTGAGCATATACTCTGGGTCTAAGTAACCAATAGTTCCTTTCACCATTGTGGCTATTTCAGATTGGTCAAGTGGTACTAATTTTGAAGCTCCAAAATCAGCTACTTTGGCAGTGTTGTCTTCATCTAAGAGAATGTTAGCACTCTTGATATCTCTGTGGATAATTGGTATTGAAGCAGCTGAATGTAGATATGACAAAGCTCCAGCTACCTCTGTTGCTATCTTAAGACGAATTTTCCAAGTTGGATTATTCTCTAAATTTGTGTGTATAAAATCAGAAAGAGTACCATTGCTGACGAATTCATAAACCAACAAAGGAACTTCTGTTTCTAGACAACACCCCAAGAGTTTAACCACATTCCTGTGATTTATTTGGGATACAACATCCACCTCATTAATGAATTGCTCAATTTGGCTTTCATCTATTGTTTTCTACTTTTTGATAGCAACAATTCTATTATCTTCTAGTTCCCCTTTGAAAACTTTACCAAAACTTCCTCTACCTATGACTAAGTTCTCATCATAGTTCTTAGTCGCTTTCCTTAGTTCACTTTCTTTGAAAACATTAGCTATTATAGACGAGTCTTTTCTTTGGAGAAGTTTCTGTTCTAAAATAGAACCTCCATTCTTCCTAAAGAATTTCGCTTTCAATTTGGTATATTTCCTCTTTTGGTATACAAAGAAGGAAATTATTCCCACAATAACAGGAAAAAGTATTGTTCCTGCATCCAAGATATATTGAACCCAATTTTTGGAATGTTCCCCAAACTAATATCAGTAACATATATTTAATGAACACACTAGATTTGAAAAAGAAAATGTACATAGAATAAAATTAGGTGTGTTTTGCTGCTTACCAATAATAACATATATATATGTTTTTCTATCAGGTAGTTTGCACCCTCCTTCCTTTGTTCCATCACCGGTTTGCCCCACAGGACAGAAACAAGTGTAATTCCCAGCAGTGTTGATGCAATTTGCGCTATTTTTGCATCCATGTAAATTTTTTGCACATTCGTCAATGTCTGAAACACAATAGAAGTATAAAACCATGTTTGTTAGTATCCTACAATTCATCCCATTCTTAGCTCAGATTCAATACAAAACTGATTTCAATTTATACAAAACTGCTTCATCTAACATGGTTCCTATATATTTTGAATAATGATACACTATGATGAATCACTATCTAAAATCGTAGTGAGTGTGACCAACCACATTTAAAATGTGTTTCGTACTCGACATTTTAAGATGAGGCGCTTAATTAGATCAAGGAAATTCAATAAAACATTGAAATTATGAAGCTTAATCAAATAATTGAAGTACAAAAAAGAAAAGAAAAAATAGTATACAATTATGCTCTGTTTGTTACCTGTGCAGCCTCCAGGAAGGTATGGATTTCCTTCAAAACCTTCCAAACACTTGCATCTGTAACCTTCATAATCTGGATCATTATCGACACATTCACTATTTTCCCTGCAGGCATAGCTATCTGTAGTTTTTGCTATTAGGCATGATTCACTTGAAATAGCCCAATTAACAACCAAGGGGAAAGATTGATTGGGTAGATTATGAATATGGTCTACAGAAAAATTATAGGATCCTTGTTTTGCAATAAAGGAATAACTACAATCTTCTTGATCCTGAGATAATGTAGAAGTTGGGAATCTAAATGTTTTAAGAGTAATATTTTTCATAAGTGGAGGAATATCCACTTGGCAACACCCTAAACCTGTGCATTTTCCAGTGTTATTCCCAATTAGTACCATTTTAGGATCACAATCATAACATCTTGTTAAGCACCCTGTTGAATAAGTTGCACCATTGAAATAACTGTTGAGATATCCATAACTGTCGTGACCAACGGTTATGAATTTGTTTTCCGTGCTTGAAATTGTGAAAGAGGGATCTCCGAGAAAAGGTTTATTGGGTTTTTCAGTATTATTACTACTACTATCAGTACAGAGATGCGAGACAAAAAATTTCATTTCCATTTGACCTTGAGGATTTATGTTTAGGACTTGTATATTCTCACCGCGGATTAATGTTGAGTTTACACAAGTTAGTTCAAACTTTGAATCCATGTAACATGTTGTATGGTCTAGTGTTGTTGAATTTCCTATGCCAAATGGATATGGAATTTGTATATCTCCACAAGTGTAATTGTATCCTGGTAGGACTTGTTGGGGTTCATCAGATACAACTGCTTCTACCAACATGGATAATGCAGTAAGCATTATTACTGGAAAATGCATTGCCTTCAGTTTCATTGCCTTGAATTGAATCACAAATTAAGTGATAGAAAAATAATTGGCCTTTTAGAAATCTCCCAATTTGAGTAATATATTGTGGCATAAGAATTGAATCACAAATTTTTCTATTGAGTTTTGGTGTGTATATATACTATCATATTTTAATTTGTTTTTCTATTGAGTTATCAATTAGGTCATCGTTAAGTCGTAAAAAATTAGAGTTATGAGTTTTTATTTCTTTAGAGTATTGTTAACGGTTACTAAAATATTTGATAACTTTTTGTCCCTAATCTATAATGGACCACTTATTTAGGTGGTTCATGTTAACATTTGCCCAAAACTAATTATTCCAACAATAGGTAAGAAGTGTCCTTTTTCTTTTTTTGGTTCAATGGCAACATTTTGTCCTTTTTCCTATAAGATAATTAGGGTAAAATGTACTACAATATTGTCTTTTGATTTGATGGGATGGAATACACAAGTGAATGTTGGTATAACTCAAGGCAAAACATAAAAGACATTGATTGAATTTTTAATTTGTGGTGGATCAATTTGACTCTTGCGGTGAATAATTTGAATTTAATTGATTTGGCTCTTTAGAGCAAAGCTGTGTTATATCTCTCGGTCAATGTGCAATTTTTTCATGAAGTGTCTCTTCACTTGAAGTATCTTGTGTCGTCGAGGGGTTCATTTTAGGGAGTTACTTTTGTCGTCCTACTGGTTACTCAAACACTGTCCGCGACTTAGGTAGCGGACGACTTTTTTTTTCTTTCCCAAAACGCCCTATTTTTACACATCTGCTGCTTAAGTTGCGGATGTGCAAAAATAGGGTGTGCGAGTAACCAGTAGGGTGGCAAAAGTAGCTCTCTTCATTTTATGAGGTGGAGACCAGTTTGGGCCAGTTTGGTTCGGGACCAAACCCTCAATCTGGTCCAACTCGCGGGTGGTGAATTGTGGTCCAATTTAAGCGGTTTATTTTATTTTTATTTTGATTGGATTTGATTTCAATTTTTTGGGTTGGCCGGGCCAGGGAAAACGGGTTGTCAAGACCTAAAAATTCAAAATATTTCACAAATCCAAAAATTAAAAATTCGATAATTCAGGAAAGGTGAAGAGAAGAAAATAGTATATCTAAATGCGACACTTAAAATTATGTAGATCTAACTTAAAAGTTACAAAACATAATAAAAACACATAACTCAAACACAAATATGAATTTGTGACCACCGCCACAAATTAATCATATAACTCTGCTAGTCTGCTTTCATGTAAAACATAGGACTCGAACAAATGCATAATTTATATATATATATATATTAAGAAATCTTAATATGTGTCTTTATGACATATATTAATATACCCATATATTATGGATCAAAGTTATATATTGATAAACGTAAAAGCTAAATAGTGACAAATATTTTAGAACGAAAGGACTAATAATCTAAAATTCGTTGAGACAAGTAAAATTTTTGACAATTATTTTAGAACAAAAGGACTAATAATCTAAAATTCGTTGAGATAAGTAAAATTTAACAAATGATTGTTACCATGACAAGTGCTAACATACCACCCAAATAGGTGGTCCACCATATACCGGTGTAAGAAAATTATGAAAAAATCTTATAACTGATAACAATAGGCTAATGTTATGGTCGACCACCTTCACAAGTAGTTCACCATAGACAAGTGATTTACCGAATATGAATTTTACAAAATTTATATCATATAGATCATTCATAAAAAAATTTAGAAAAATTAAAAATAACTTGATATGTTATCGATACCCATCAAGATTTACGGTATTTAATAAACCGTTAATCTTAATGTGTCTCAATAAGATATCAAATGATTTTCAATTTTTCTATGAATGGTCTAATATGATATAAACTTTCAATCCAACCATAAATTTTATAAAATCCATATTCATTATAATGTTATTCATGACTGGTCCACTATGAACCGCCTAAGTGGTCATTGGAATTTAGCGTCAACAATACTCTTAAAAAAATTAATATTTATGATCGTTGTAATTTATTTTACAAATATATTTTGAAATTGAGTTTAATTTTTGTGCACCGTCGGTGTAAATTTTTTTTATACATACATTCAATGACGTGTTGCCACATCATTTAATGAATGTGACACATCATGTATTTTTAATGACCATACATGATGTGTCGGTATATTATTGGACGCATGTGCAAAATAACTTTACACCGACGGTGCATATAAATTAAATTCTTTGAAAATTTTTTTTTTTTTTTTTGGTGTACTCAGTTAATTCTTTGAAATTTTGTATCGACGTGGTAGCCACGTCAACATAATAATCCGATACGAAACCCAACGAGATATTTTGTGGCGAGCTGTCACTACCAATGGATAATCATTGATTACTCAGTCGCTTTCAGTTCGTTTTCGTACACACAACCTCCATTTTCGAACCCTCCAGAATAGAATCTCTCAACTATATATAAATAAATAAATAAATTCCTCTCAATTTCGATTTCGTCTTCAATCAACACACTTCAAAATCCTAAAAGCGCGTACGTGAAGATTGGAGCTCCGATATTAGAACATCGATCGCCGATTCCGTTCCAGAGTCGAAAGTTCGTTGTTGTTCTGTCATAATTCAATTTCCATTTCTTCATTTTTACTCTTTCTGTTTTGGATTGTGAAATTGTTTTGAGTGCGATTATTGTGTTTTCTGTGACTTTCATAGCTTCTTTGGATTTCATTCTGTTGTTAGGTAACGTAGCTTTGGTTTGATTTTTATGATAAGTTTGAATATTCTGATTGTGATGTTGTTGTTTGTGAATTTTGTGCAATTTTGGAATTTTTTGCTTGTTTGTTGTGGCTTTTTTTGTTTGATTCTTGTGTTTGCTTCATTTTATGTTATGTTTATATTTGTTTTTGTGGTATATAACACAATTCATTGCTATGTGTGTTCCAAGGCCTTAGGTTGTAAGCCTTGAAAATTTGATTAGGAATTGTTAAGCATTTGATTATGAGAAAGATTAAGGAAAACTATGACAATTGGTAGCTTTCTGGAATGTTTGAAAAATAGGACCGATTGGTTCAACTGGTTAAAGTTTAACCCCCCGGTTGAATCATATAGACTTAGGTTTAAATTGCAGTTGGGTTGCGATTTTCCATGTTGCGCGGTTGATGTATATCCACAGTGCTGATTTAGTAGACATTGAAAACCTTGATGTCTTGTAGTCGCTGACGGTTTTTCCGTGACTCAAAATTTGACACCTGGTTTGGTTGAATATCACAGGCCTCTAGTGGCTGATTATAATTTATGACACATAATAGTTTGTGTTTTAAAGTAATTAATTACTTGTTTGTACGCAATTGTTCCAGATATATAGATGAATGACCTTAGGGAAATAATATTGATTGATATGTGAGAGCGAAACGTTAGAAAATTCGAGGGAGATGAATGATTATATACTGTATCAGTTTAGGGTATAGGTAGAGAAGTCTTTCGGAGGGGCATCTGAAGTGGAACTACCCAGTTGTAGAATGCTTACGCTGGGAAGATACGAGTCTGTAAATTTGGGAGAGAAGAATGACCAAACAAGTGCCGGCAATTTTGTTTCAGATTTTGATCCATCTCCAACCGCAGGAAGCAAAGAAATCGCTCCTTTTAATGCCTTGCCATTATGTATTTCTGCAGTTGCATCAAACAGAATCTTAACAACATAGACAACTATGTCTTTTGTCAATGCTTGTTTCGTCTAGCTTGGACTGTCAGAGTTTGGAGCCAATTTCGATGTTGTTGGAACCTCGTACGGGTGGGATATCCTTTTTGCATAATTCACAGAAACTGTCTATTTGTTTCTTTTTCGGACATCAAGAAGAATGACTTTGTTGCTAGTTTGGCTCACATACAATCACTCTCTTGTATTAGCACCGGTTTTTCCTTCCTACTTCCAACCGTCTTTTTGTCCAAGTTGGAAGACAACCCTGCTGCAAACCTTCTGTGAGATAAGGATTATCTTAACTTAGTCCTTGGAGTAGTGTGAATGTTCAATTTGGTAATTAACATAGTTCACTTTCAAGTTTCAAGTGATGTAGTTATTAATAAGAAAAGTGTTAAAAGTTTACCCCTAGGGAATCTATCATTGTGCAGATGATATGGAGTGATTATATATTTAGTTTTGGTAAGTTTCGGTTTCTGGAAGAATCAATGCTGAACTACATTTTAAGGTAGGTTCGTCCTTTGTGGATAATAAAATCAAACACAAATACTATATTTTATTGTCTGAGATGCATTTTATTGAGTGTTTTATTGCTTTCAAAATAGGTTGAAGTTTCTTTTGGTTGCCTCCACTGTAGTTGGATTTGATTCTGGGAGTTCTTCAAGGAATCAAGTGTCCGTACAATGCTAATTGTATTTACTGCCGAAGGCTGTGAAGAACCCCAGTGCTACCTTGTAATATGTGGAATTCTTGTATATAAACTTGTATTGTTGTGTTCCTCTCTTGGGGTAGTGGTGTTTGGAGCTTCATAAAACTATTTGTGTTGCTGATTACAATTGATCTGCTGCAGTATACAAGAAATCAACACTGCGTTTGGTGTTTACCTGGCTTGATGGGGTGACTAAATATGCCTTTAGAAGTTTTAGGATTATTTCTAAATTTGTTCCTACATGCAGGTCCTTAAGCTTACTTCCTACTTCTAGATATAGTTGATAATCTTATTTGAGGATAGCTTGTATCATGGGTGAGGTGGCAGTGTTGCACTCCGAACCTCTGCACTTCGAATGCAATGACACGAAACATATGATAGAAGAAGACGCTTATCCTCCAAAATCAAATCCGGAATCCTTTCCTGGAGAAGAATCAAGTCAGTCTATAAACAAAAATGATTTGCAAGATAAAGGATATATGGAATATGGGTAATTACTTGTTTATATGCTCTTTTCTGGTTTTCAAATTGTTGCATTTCTTGTTCTTTTTTTTATAAAGTTAGGCTCTATTTGCAGATGCCAACATTACCGTAGAAGATGCCGAATCAGGGCCCCCTGTTGCAATGAGATTTTTGATTGCCGCCATTGTCACAATGAGGCGAAAGTGAGTAAATGCCTAATCTTTTTTGTTTTTCCTTTCTGATAATAATATGTTGCATATATTTAATCTATGATTGTTGCTTAAATGATATGGTTCCATCTTATTTCATATTTAAAAGCCAATCCTTTCCCCAACTGTCACTGTCATTCTTTGGTTTCGTGCAGCATTGACGATGTTATATGAACACCAGTCACCAGTGTTGTCAATCGTGGGTTGTGTAAAATAGTGGTTCATTTAAATTCCGCTACACAACAGTGCTGTAGACCACTATATCCACTATTTGACAACATATTCTACTAGATAGCATATTCTACTATATAACCGCTATTTAACAAAACTAGTGTCCACCAAATTATTCATAGTGAACATTTAATTTTCATTGTCTTCTATTTGTCTTGGCCTTATTATTATGGAAGTCCTCCGTTTTTCATTGCGGTGTGATCTATCACTTTCTGTTTGAGTTTCACTTTCACTTTAGATGTATTTTTGTTGCTTCTGTTTCTCTTAAACGGCCCTTGATGGTCCATGCAAACCAGTCTCATTGCTTATGTTTTATGACTTCAGAGTGACCATGATGATCAATTGTTGCATTGCAATATTCTTATTTTTGGGGAACTTACTTTTATTTTATTACCATGCTTTTCTGCAGAATGATATCAACGTAGATTATAAGCATAGACATGACATGCCTCGACACCAAGTCAAAAAGGTATTCTTATTTACTTGGACGTCCTTAATTGAAATATCCACAAGTTTTTGAACCTTTTCTTGTTATTTCTCGCTCAAGGTGCTCCTTAATGCTAATAAAATAATTTTGATATATTCAGGTGATATGTTCACTTTGTGGGACTGAACAAGAGGTGAGTTAGAGTTTCTTCAATATTTTTATTATTTTATTTTTGTGATACTAATATAGAATTTATAAAGGAGGATGTAAATATTAGTTTGAAAAACGTTGAATCTTTATTATCTGTAACTAAGAAAGAAAATCTCTCTGCATAGATTATATACATGTAAGCACATGCATAAAGAAAATCTTTGTTTGTTCAATGAATCAATGAGTCTGAAATTTTAACATACACTTTGCTTTGAACGTCTGAAGCTAAGTTATTTTCATGTGCTGATTTTTACCACTTAATTTCAGGTTCAGCAAAACTGTATTAATTGTGGTGTTTGCATGGGCAAGTACTTCTGTGAGACATGCAAGCTCTATGACGATGATGTGAGTATTAATCCTCTGAACAAGGTTCCTTTTTATTTGGATGTAGTGTTGAATATATTTACTTATTCTGTATTTTAAATGATTGCTTGTAAGTATAGACCAGTGAGTAACTAAATTTTTGGAATAGTACACTATCTTATATTCCTTTTATATGATGCAGATATCTACGCAATAGTACCATTGTAATGGCTGTGGAATTTGCAGGTATGAATTGATAATCTGGAACATAACAAATTGCATCATTATGAGGCATAGTAACATGTTTCAATTGAGGCTCGCTTTTTTTTCATTTGTCTCTTATTATAAAAACTGAACTAGCACTTAGCTTTACCCTGATTTTAGGGATTTTTTGGAAAAATGAAAGTGCAATACCATATTTGTTCTTAAAACATATTTTTAGCTATTTGCATATAACTTTGATCGCGTTGTTATAATGTACATCTTGAAGCTGTAATGTCGTTTTCTTTTTATTGCCTTGCCTGTGTCAAAACTCAAAGTCATTGATTTTGATATATTTTTGCACAGAACTGGTGGACACGAGAATTTCTTCCATTGTAATAAGTGTGGTAAGTGATATCACTTTTTTCCTATGCTTAGTAAACTAAGTAGCAATTTCATAATTATAAAATGTGCTGCTTGTTTGACATTCATGATTGATTTGCATAGGTTGTTGCTACTCAACTCTGCTGAAAAACAGTCACTCCTGTGTGGAAGGAGCAATGCATCATGATTGCCCCGTTTGTTTTGAGGTAACACTACAACTTTCATGGTCTAGTACCAATTTAGATAAACTTCTGAATAAGTATTTACAAGAAAAGACATTAAAGAATTGTGTAATAGTTATGTAATTGTAAGTATTTAAATTGCTGGAGGCTGATTCATGTGTGCCAAAATTGATGATTGCAGTATTTGTTTGAATCAAGAAATGATGTCATTGTTATGCCATGCGGACATACAATCCATAAAAGCTGTCTGAATGAAATGAGAGAACATTTTCCGTTCTCGTTACAAGGTGATGCTAAAGACTGGCTCTACTACCTTGAGCCAAATTCTGTTTCAACTTGGAATGATCTGAAGAAAGTCTTTCTAGAGAGATACTTTCCCGCTTCTAGAGCAGCATCAATCAGAAAAGAAATTTGCGGCATTAGGCAGGGAAACGAATCATTGGCAGAGTACTGGGAAAGATTTAAGCATCTAGTTTCCAGTTGTCCCCAACACCAGATCACCGAGCAATTACTCATCCAATATTTCTATGAGGGGTTGCTACCAATGGATCGAAACATTTTGGATGCTGCAAGTGGTGGAGCACTTGTTGATAAAACTCCAGCTGCTGCAAGGGCCTTGATCGAGAACATGTCACTTAACTCGCAACAGTTTACAACTAGAAATAATTCTGCAAGTGTGAATGAGATTCAGTCTTCCTCTTCCTCCATCAAGGCGCTCGAAACCAAGTTTGATGCTAGAATTGATGAACTCACTACCTTGGTGAAAAAGTTGGCAGTTAGCAAAGCTCAACCAACAAAAGTATGTGGTATTTGTACTTCTTCTGAGCACCCGACTGATACATGCCCCATTCTACAAGATGAAACAATAACTGAGCTTCCTCAAGCATATGCAGCAGCAGCAGCCCTTTACAATCAAAACAGGTACAACAATCCTGACCTCTCCACCAACAAATATCACCCTAGTTTGAGGAATCATCCAAACCTCCGATATGGGAATCAGTCACAAGCTGCAGCCCCTGCTGCCCCACCAGCCACTTCTTCACTGGAAGACCTTGTCAAGCAACTGGTTGCAAATAGCACACAACATCAACAACGAACAGATGCTAGCATTCAGAACCTGACAACGCAGATGGGACAAATGGCCAATGCAATAGGCCAACTACAAGCTCAAGGCTCCGGTAACCTTCCTGCACAATCAGTTCCGAACCCAAATGGGAATGTGAGTGCAATTACTTTGCGATCTGGGAGAGTGAC
The DNA here is from genome assembly GCF_020283565.1 of Trifolium pratense. Taxonomy (NCBI): domain Eukaryota; kingdom Viridiplantae; phylum Streptophyta; class Magnoliopsida; order Fabales; family Fabaceae; genus Trifolium; species Trifolium pratense. The sequence continues at coordinate 54,572,197 of NC_060062.1, read as the reverse complement.
CTAACCAGCTCCAGCTCCAGAGAAAAAGAAGAAAGCCGTTGCAGCATCATCTGCTCCTGAACCTACTGAACCTTCTGTGACCGCTGAGACTGAAAAAGCATATGTGCCACCAATCCCTTTTCCTCAAAGGGTGCAGAAAAATAAAAAGAACAAGGCTGAGGAAGACAAAGAGATTCTTGATGTATTCAGCAAAGTAGCAGTCAATATTCCTCTCCTTGATGTGATCAAGCAGATTCCGAAATATGCAAAATTCTTGAAGGATTTGTGCACAAACAAGAGGAAAGTAAAGGGAAATGAGAGAGTTAATCTAGGCCGAAATGTTTCAGCCCTTATTGAGTCTAATGCTGCACTCAAACCTGAGCCTGAAAAAGCTAATGTTTCAGCCCTCAATCAGGCCATGCCACAGAAATGCAAGGATCCAGGAACTTTTTCTATTCCGTGTACCATTGGGGATAGAAAATTCGAAAATTGCATGTTAGATTTAGGAGCTTCTATTAATGTCATGCCTACTTCTATTTTTAACAATCTTGATCTTGGTCCTTTGCAGCATACAGGTCTTACTATTCAGCTGGCAAAAGGAGCAATGCTCGCCCTGTTGGAGTGGTGGAAGATGTGCTAGTTCAAGTTAATGACTTGATTTTCCCTGCAGATTTTTACATCCTTGACATGGCTGGAGAAACAGAGTCAAGCAGATCGCCGATCATCTTGGGCAGACCATTCATGAAGACGGCAAAGACAAAAATCGACGTTGATGATGGGACCATGTCCATGGAATTTGGTGACATTGTTGCGAAGTTTAATATTTTCGATGCTATGAAATACCCTTTGGAAGAGCACTCTGTTTTTCAATTAGAACTACTTTCTGAAATTGTTGATGAATTTCATTCTGATTTGTGTTCAGCTGATGATCACTCATGTGATGTTTGTACCGATACTAACCTTTGTGTTGGTTGTGCTGAGTTTAATTTGCAGGGCGAAGGTGAAGTTGTCAATGAGGCTGCCAATGAAGTTGTTTACGCTGTTGAAAATCTTGACATCCCGGCTGTTCCAACAAAACCATCCATAGAACAACCACCGTCCTTGGAGCTTAAACCACTTCCTGAAAATTTGAAATATGCTTACTTAGAGGAAAATGAAAAGCTACCTGTGATTATTTCTTCTAACCTTGATTGTGAACAGGAAGAAAAGCTTTTGTAGGTTTTGAGGCAGCATAAGAAGGCAATCGGATGGACCTTAGCTGACATACCAGGCATTAGCCCCACAATGTGCATGCATCGGATTCACCTTGAGGAGGGAGCTAAGGTGGTGCGACAACCCCAAAGGAGACTCAACCCTTTGATTCTTGATGTTGTGAAAAAGGAGGTAACTAAATTGTTACAAGCAGGTATCATTTATCCGATCTCTGACAGTAATTGGGTAAGTCCAGTACAGGTTGTGCCTAAGAAATCTGGACTCACTGTGGTGAAAAATGAAAAAAATGAACTTGTACCCACTAGAGTCCAGAACAGCTGGAGAGTTTGTATCGATTACAGGAGGTTGAACCAGGCAACTAGACAAGATCACTTTCCCTTACCATTCATTGATCAGATGCTTGAACGGTTGGCAGGTAAATCACATTATTGCTTTCTTGATGGTTTTTCAAGTTACTTTCAGATTCATATTGCACCTGAAGATCAAGAAAAGACCACCTTTACGTGCCCCTTCGGCACATTTGCTTACAGGAGGATGCCTTTTGGTCTTTGCAATGCACCTGGCACATTCCAACGATGCATGATTAGTATTTTTTCTGATTTTATTGAAAACTGCATGGAAGTGTTCATGGATGATTTCACTGTTTATGGTGCTTCTTTTGATGCATGTTTAACTAGTCTGAACTTGGTTTTGTCAAGATGCATTGAAACTAACCTTGTCTTGAATTTCGAAAAATGTCACTTTATGGTTCAACAGGGAATTGTCTTGGGTCACATAATTTCAGAAAAAGGAATTTCAGTTGACCCTGCAAAAATTGATGTGATTTCTACACTACCTTACCCATCTTGCATTCGCGAGATTCGTTCTTTTCTTGGTCATGCAGGTTTTTACAGGCGTTTCATAAAGAATTTCAGCAAGATTGCCCTCCCGCTGTCAAACCTGCTTAAAAATGATGTGACTTTCGAGTTTGATGATGCATGCAAAAAGGCGTTTGATTTCTTGAAGAGAGCACTGACTTCTGCTCCCATCATTCAGCCCCCTGACTGGAACATCCCTTTTGAAATCATGTGTGATGCATCTAACTATGCAGTGGGAGCAGTTCTTGCACAAAGGGTGGAAAAAGCCGCCCATGTTATTTATTATGCTTCTAGGACTTTAGATTCTACACAAGCTAATTACACCACCACTGAAAAGGAACTTTTAGCTATTGTTTTTGCACTTGATAAATTCAGATCATATTTGCTAGGTTCTAAGGTTATTGTTTTTACTGACCATGCAGCTTTAAAGTACTTGTTAAAGAAGCCTGAAGCAAAACCGAGGCTGATTCGGTGGATGTTGTTGCTTCAAGAATTCAATGTGGAAATTAAGGATAAAAGTGGAGCCGAGAATTTAGTAGCTGACCACTTGAGCAGGATTGAACGTGATGGAGATATCTTCCCCATTCAGGATGAATTTCCTGATGAGCAGCTGTTACTTTTACATGGTTTGCTGATATTGTTAATTATCTTGTTGCTGGTGTTTTTCCTGCAGGTGCATCTAGGACACAAATTCACAAACTCAAGAGTGATGCAAAATATTATGTTTGGGATGATCCATATCTTTGGAAATTTGGTAGTGATCAGGTGATTAGGAGGTGTGTTCCCGACTGTGAGATTGAATCTATTTTGCATCTTTCTCATGCTTCTCCGGTAGGGGGACACTTTGGCCCTCAAAGGACTGCTAGAAAAGTCCTAGACGCAGGTTTCTATTGGCCCACAATTTTCAAGGATGCTTATGAGACTTACCGCACTTGTAAGGAGTGCCAAATAGCAGGCACAACTATCACTCGAAAGACTGAAATGCCTCAGCAACCTATGCTTTTCTGTGAGGTATTTGATGTATGGGGCATTGACTTTATGGGCCCTTTTCCTGTATCATTTGGTTTTCTCTACATTTTACTTGCTGTTGATTATGTTTCAAAGTGGGTGGAGGCCATCCCCACTAGGACTAATGATTCTCGAGTTGTTGCAGATTTTGTCAGGTCCAATATTTTTTGCAGGTTTGGAATACCCCGAGCTATCATCAGTGACCAAGGCACGCATTTCTGTAACCGCACCATGGAAGCTTTGCTCCGGAAGTATGGAGTTGTGCACAGAGTCTCTACTGCATATCATCCCCAAACTAATGGGCAAGCTGAAATCTCAAACCGGGAGATTAAGCAAATAGGAAGGACTGGAGCCGCCGTCTAGAAGACGCACTTTGGGCTCAGAGAACAGCTTTCAAGACTCCAATTGGGATGTCCCCCTATCGACTTGTGTTTGGTAAGGCATGTCACCTTCCTGTAGAAATCGAACACCGTGCTTATTGGGCGGTGAAGAGCTGTAATATGGAAATGCAAAAAGCAGGTATGGAACGAAAACTTCAATTACAGCAGCTTGAAGAGCTTAGGCTGGAAGCCTACGAAAGCTCTAAAATTTATAAGGAGAAAACAAAATACTTTCATGATAAAATGATTTCTAGGAAGGAATTTTCTGTGGGCCAACGGGTTTTATTGTTTAACTCCCGCCTAAAAGTAATGGCTGGGAAACTTCGATCCCGGTGGATTGGCCCTTTTGTTGTTACTAATGTTTTCCCTCATGGTGCAGTAGAAATAAAAAGTACAGGTACTAACAAGGTGTTTAAAGTAAACGGACAGCGACTGAAGCTGTTCCATGAAAGCTCGGTGCCTGAAGAAGAGGGACATGTTGAAGAGCTCTCCTTGGAGAAGCCGTTCTACCCAGCAGCTACACCGTAGCCCCTCGGGTGTGTTCCTTCCTTTACTCTCACTTTGTGTTATTATTACATTGCGGACACTGTCTGGTTTAAGTGTGGGGGAGGGACATTTTACATTTTTGTGTTAAAAAAAAATATAATAAAATAAAAAAATAATAAAATAAATTGTCATGAGTAGTCACATGTTCTAAGGCTAGGGCAGATAACTGTAGGGTCAGTGAAATTTTTGGAGTTTTTTGTTTTGATACTTGACATGATAGTCTTTGCAACTTAATGCACAACTGCTTGAACACTGTCAAACTTAGTAATGTCTAGATAAACCTCTGAAATATTTATTCTTTAGACTAAGTTCTCTAATTTGAATATAATGGAGGGTATGATTAGAACTAAGTGTGGGGGAAAGGCTAGAGTAACAGATGGACCGATCATTGCTATTAATTGAGAAAAAGGGAAACTGCTTAAGAGCTAAAACTAATGAATATAATAAGTTCCTATGCCTGAAACTGGAGGAACAAGTTCCTGTGCCCGAAACTGGAGGAACAAGTGCTGTGTAGGATGCTCTACTCTGAGTAACAGGTTGAACTTATTACAAGTAAGATCCCGTCAGGTGAAAAGGTGGAGTAGTACCTAAAGCTTAAAAACAATAAATAATAATAAACAATAATAAAGCTTGAAAGTAGTTGCCCCTGAGTTGATGTTGAAAAGCTTTGGATCTCTTGAAAAGAAATAGCCCCCCCCCTAGTCTGAAATTCTGGTTAAATCTGAAATTATAGGAAAAGAATGACAGCTTAGCATCTAGAATGGCAGTTTCAGAGAGGGATCTTGACATTACTTTGGTTGACAGTGGGAGACAGTACACACACACGCAAGATTATTATTGAAAGTTGATAGATAAGAATTGTGCCAATCTTTGAATTTTGACCCAAGGTTTGAAGCTTGAAACCTGGAATATGTTGACTGCTTGTGATTTGTTTTTAAGTTTTTCATTTGAGTTTTGCTCGGAGTGCAAAAGTTCAAGTGTGGGGGAATTTAATCAGTGCATTTTAATGCACATTCTTCTACTATTGTACTAGTGTATTCCTATGGTTTAATTTACTATTTTCACTATTTTAAGGTGTTTTTATATTTAAGTTTATTTCTAACTCTATTTTATTTTCGCACTTAATTTATGAATAAATAGCACTTTGACACCCTTCCGGTCCGCAGGTCATAACTGGAGTTAAAAATATCGGATTGAGACGCGGGAAGATGCGTTGGAAAGCTGAGACCAAGAGCTACGACTTTCATGTTGAGGCCAAAACCCAGTTCGGAGCGCAAGTGTGTCAAATAATTGCGTTTATGTTCCAGACGTATTTAATTTCAGCACAACTTTATATTTTTCGGCCCAATTGTTTTAAGGCCCGTTCCATGTATTATTTAAACCGAAAAAAGGCAGCTAGGGTTATTCATTCACTGTTCACGGAAATTAGAAAACCCTAGAGCAGCCACCACTTACATGGAGAACTAAATCTTTCTTTCAATTCGTTGGTGCAAGGAACTCGTTTTAAATTCTTGAGGTCTGTTTTAATAGCAAATTCTGTTTTATATTTATGTTCTGTTATGCAATTTTCATGTTCTTTATTTCAGTATGAACTTGAATTATAATGATGCTTAATCACTTTAATTCGATTCGCACCGTGTTATTCAATTAGTTTATCGCTTGCATAGATTACATTGAATAGGAATTGACATAAACTTTGAGCGCTTAGCAAAAAGTGTTGATTGAATTCAGTATGGATATTATTTTGTCATTAGTAGCGCTTGTTTACTATTGCCTATGATTAGTTGAACGCATTTGACGCTTGTTTGAATGGAATTCGTATAAAATTGGTAACGCTTGTTTAATTCGGTTTTATAAATCAACCAGAACATAAGCATATAACGAATTTATTCTTTGTGAACCATATGATAGAATCAAGAACGAGTTACCTAAGCCAATGAATTGATCGTTTTAAATCAATTAAATTTCACATTTTTCTTACGTTCTGTTAACAAACCAAACCCCCCCCATAATTTACAGTTTTTGAATTGTTTCTAATATAGATAAGCCGATTGTGAGTCTTCGGAGACGACCAAGGTTAACTGCCTTGTATTACTTTTTATTTAAATTATTATTTGACCACGAAACGACCGTGATCACATACTATTCAACTTTAATTAATAATTATAATCATATATATAATCTCCTACAACAACAATAACACCAATAAAAATAATTTCTCCATAATCAAAAACAAAAAGCTATGCACAACAAAAACCAATTAACAATTAATACACTTCAAAAATTTTGGTAAAGCAATGACAGAACCAACAAATTCATCAATTGGAATCATATGTCATACTCATACACAAATATCTAAAATCCAAAAACTCACTTGTCCAAATTAGAATCATTTTCGTCAGCTGCAGCCTCCAAGCTATTGCGAGCCTCCTCGAGTTTCTCAGCGATCTCAGCATCAGTATAACCCTGATCAATTAACATGTCTTCAAGAATAACAAGTTTGAGCTGAATCTGACGCTTACGATCATGCTCAAGAATCTCTTTGTTAGCCTTTCTGGAAACACCAGCAGTACCCTGATCTCCTTCAAAGCCCTTCATATTCTCAGCAACCTTGGAAGTTCTCGACTTGACGAAGAACTTGTTGCTCTGAATGTAGCCATTGGTACCAGACCCTCTTGGAGTTTGTAACCCTATTCCGTTATACATATTGTGACAAAGCAACAACTGCAATTGAAAACCCAAAAAATTATATAAGAAACCCTAATATCAACTTAAATTCACAGATCTTAAATAAATAAATATATATCTGATGCAATTAACAAATTGAACGGCAAAATGAAAAAAGATGAGAAACCCTAATTTAAACGACGGCAATTAACGGATAAAAAGCTGAGCGTAGAAGAAAAAGAATATGTCTGAATCTGTGATCCGAGACAAGAAAACGAAGAGTAGTAATACCTGTTATCGATGTGGAAGAAGAATTATCGCGACTCAAAGAAATAGAGAAGCCACAATGTTGTTGATACTTTATTTATGATGATGATGATATTTGATTTGATATTTTATCATATACTTATGGCTTAATTAGTTAAATGGTCCCTTAGAGTGTGTTTGGATGAGGATTTTATCATATACTTAGGTTATTTTGTCGATTTTAGCATCCAAACGCACTGTAAGGGACCATTTAACTAATTAAGCCATAAGTATATGATAAAATATCAAATCAAATATCATCATCATCATAAATAAAGTATCAACAACATTGTGGCTTCTCTATTTCTTTGAGTCGCGATAATTCTTCTTCCACATCGATAACAGGTATTACTACTCTTCGTTTTCTTGTCTCGGATCACAGATTCAGACATATTCTTCTTTTTCTTCTACGCTCAGCTTTTTATCCGTTAATTGCCGCCGTTTAAATTAGAGTTTCTCATCTTTTTTCATTTTGCCGTTCAATTTGTTAATTGCATCAGATATATATTTATTTATTTAAGATCTGTGAATTTAAGTTGATATTAGGGTTTCTTATATGATTTTTTGGGTTTTCAATTGCAGTTGTTGCTTTGTCACAATATGTATAACGGAATAGGGTTACAAACTCCAAGAGGGTCTGGTACCAATGGCTACATTCAGAGCAACAAGTTCTTCGTCAAGCCGAGAACTTCCAAGGTTGCTGAGAATATGAAGGGCTTTGAAGGAGATCAGGGTACTGCTGGTGTTTCCAGAAAGGCTAACAAAGAGATTCTTGAGCATGATCGTAAGCGTCAGATTCAGCTCAAACTTGTTATTCTTGAAGACAAGTTAATTGATCAGGGTTATACTGATGCTGAGATCGCTGAGAAACTCGAGGAGGCTCGCAATAGCTTGGAGGCTGCAGCTGACGAAAATGATTCTAATTTGGACAAGTGAGTTTTTGGATTTTAGATATTTGTGTATGAGTATGACATATGATTCCAATTGATGAATTTGTTGGTTCTGTCATTGCTTTACCAAAATTTTTGAAGTGTATTAATTGTTAATTGGTTTTTGTTGTGCATAGCTTTTTGTTTTTGATTATGGAGAAATTATTTTTATTGGTGTTATTGTTGTTGTAGGAGATTATATATATGATTATAATTATTAATTAAAGTTGAATAGTATGCACCCCCTAGAGCAGGATCCTAGGTACACCACAGCTGTTGTTATTGACATGATAATAGACTCTAGAAGGATGGAAAGCTCAAGATAGAATTACTGTTATATAATATCTGAATATTAAGTGTCAACTTCTTACAATAGCTATATAATATTAAGACAATGGATGGAGTAATCACTCCCTGCAGTGATGACAATTACATGAAATAGGAAAACAATATTCCCAAGATGAGAATACCACTACTGGTGTGAGGAAGGTTCTCACTCCCAGTCCCTGCTACCACTCCAATCCAATCCCCCTTGCATCATGCGTGACCTCCTCCTTTAAACACCTCTCTTTCACTCACTCCCATGCTTCCCTCCACTTCTTGACTGCCATGTGTGCTGTTAGTTATTCCCTCTGTCCCCACCAGCTCCTCATTCCCTTTTTTACCCCTCCTCCTATAAACAAACTTCACAGACCTATCATTGACATGATAATCTTTTGCTAAACCTGGATGATGGCTTATTAGGTTGTGATTTCTTTATGTAGATTTTGAAGAAAAGGTTTTGTAGTCAGAATACAGTTACAGATAAATAATAACCTATGTTCAGGAAATTATGAGCTAAAAAAGGAAGGACAATTTTTCTACTCTTAATTTTGCTGGAAAGCCTAGACTGCCCAAACATGAGGGATCTGCTTTAGATGTAAATTACCTAAACTGATGGAATAGGTTGTACATGATTATTAGCTGATAGAAATGAGTCAAATTGCAATCCTAATTGAGTTAAATTTCTCGCTCTTTCTTCTGTGTGTATATCAGCTATCTAGTCTTTCTTATTCCATATGATTATAGAAACTTGTGTCTTAATCTTGAATATTTGGCAAAACTGATTACTGATTGTTTTAGTTCATGTATGAGTATGACTGATGATTTGATCTTTACACTGCTTGTTGAATTGTCCATTCTCTCTGAATTGTTGGTCAGCATGACATTGTTTTTGTCCATGGGTTTGAATTAAGTGGTTCATATTCATTTTTGGGGCAGTTTATGAATTAATGAATTAATTATTTTCATGACAAAAAACTGAAATATACATATCCTCATTGAAAGCTGAACAATAATTTTTTTTTGTGGATTTTCAGGGTTTCTGATACACAGACTCATCAAATTGCTGCTAGAAAGGATAGGCAGATGGAAACATTGAAAGCTGCTCTTGGCATAGTTTCATCTGAAGCTAATGAATTAAATGCAGAAGGGAATGATGAGGGGCCTGACAATGAAGGGAAAGATGTTTCTTTTGCTGATGCAAAACATATTCTGAAACCTGAACATTCCTTTTTGGACAGAGATTTCAGTCGGAAGAAACAACTGGAGGTAATTCAAAAAGAAGAAACTACTAAGAAAAAGGGTGTTAAAGACACAAAGCACCACAAGAAGGGTGGGACTCTCAAGAAAAAGTACAAGGATGATTCATCCGATTCAGATAGCAGTACGGATGATGAGAAGACAGGTAGAAGGAAGCACAGTAGGGTTGATACTGACAGTAGTGATCGATCTGATTCTGATAGTGATGCTAAGAGGAAGGTCAAGGCCAAAAAGAAGCAAAAGACATCTAAGCACCACAAGAAAGGCAGGGTGGAGGACAGTGATGATACTAATTTTAGTTCTGATACTGATCATCATGAAGTCTTATCTAGGCATAAGACTAAAGAAGTGGAGGGACATATGAAGATAAGCAAACGTTATGATTCCGAAGAGGAATCTGATGTTTATAGTGAGGAAGAGAAACATGGTAGACTTGAGAAGAAGAAAACGAGAAGGTATGGTTCTATTAATGAGGACTCTGGTAGAGTCGGTGTTAAGCATGCTTCAGGACAAGACAAACGTGTTAAAAGGCGATCATACTCTTCCTCTGATGAGAGTCGCAGTGATAGTGATTCGGGCAGCAGTGATAGTGATCGCAGGTATGAAAGAACTAGAAAAAGTGGGGTTGTAGCAAAGAGAGGTCCACCAAAGGAGCAAATAAATGTCAGAGGTAATGCTGCAGAAAAAGAGAAAAATAGTGCTAATGTTGATGGATTGGATTCTTTAAGAAAATCTTATAGGAGAGATTATAAAGAGGGTTCAAATTCTAGAAGTCAGGCAATGGCAAAGGGTGACAAGATTGATGAAGACAGAGATAGGGAGACTGTCAAATTGGCTAAGCATGGTGGAGAGGATAGGAAGTTTGGTAAAACAGAGTCTGAGTCAAAATCTCGAATTTATCAAAATGAAAATCAAGAAAGAGATGATTATTCTAAGTCAGCTAGGCTCGGAGGGAATGATAATGAAACTGAGCGGAGAGGCAGAAATTATAACAGGGATGTTGAATCACAATCTGTTGGACGAATTGATCGGAATAGGGAGGATTATGACACAAGAACAAAAGGAAGAAATGATAATGATTATAAAAAGGATCAAGATGACCATGGAGAAAAAAAACATGGAAGGAATGAATATGACCGCACAGGAAGAAAGCAGTTAAGGGATGAGGATGGTTCAAAAGATCGAGTGCTTAAAAGGGATGGGGAAGACCATCCTGAGAAAAAGAGCTTAAGAGATGAGGATGGTCGTGGAGAGAGAAAACATGGAAAGGATGAAGATTATCCTACAGGAAGAAAGCACTTGAGGGATGAGGATGATCATGGAGAAAGAAAGATTAGAAGGATTGAGGATGAACGTACAGGAAGAAAGACCTTGAGGGATGAAGTAGATTATGGAGAAAGAAAGACCTCAAGGGATGAGGATGGTCGTGGAGAGAAAAGGAGCTCTAGAGATGGGGAGGATCATAGAGAAACAAAGATCAGAAGGATTGAGGATGATCGCACGGGAAGAAACACCTTGAGGAATGAAGATGATTATGAAGAAAGAAAGCACTTAAGGGATGAGGGTCGTCATAGAGAAGCACAAAGCAAAAGGGATAGGGATGGCAGTGGAGAAATAAAGAAGTCAAGGGATGAGGATGATCGCAAAGAAAGAAAGAACTCGAGGGATGAGGATGATCGCAGAGAAAGAAAGAACTCGAGGGATGAGGATGATCGCAGAGAAAGAAAGAACTCAAGGGATGAGGATGATCGCAAAGAAAGAAAGAACTCAAGGGATGAGGATGATCGCAAAGAAAGAAAGAGCTCAAGGGATGAGGATGTTCGTGGGGAAAGAAAGCACAGAGGGGATGATGATTATCCTGGAGAAAGAAAGCGCAGAAGGGATGATGATGATCATGGAGAAAGAAGGCATTATCGAAGGGATGATGATGATCGTGGAGAAAGAAGGCACAGAAGGGAGTAGGAAGATGGATAGCCATGAGGGTTACTCCGAGAAAACCAAATACTATGTTTCTAGTTCAAGGGAGAGGCATGGAAACCGAATACTGCAGTCCATGGATTCAGAATGCTTCTTTACTACTTTATTAGCCTTTGAATGTGGACCTGAGTATTATTTGTTGTCTTACGTTTCTGTTGCTTAAAGCATGTAATTTTTTTAGTGTGTTTGAACTATTTATTATTCATGTTTTGCCCAGATTTCAAGTTGAGTTCCATCCAACTAGTCAATTTTGTTGGTGTTTTTCCTGTTAAGAGTTAATTGAATTTTCAAGAGTGGAATACTGAACGTGCTATTTTCATGAATGATAGTAGACATTTTGCTTAATGAAATGTTGTCAGTCAGGTAAGGCCACCATAGTAGGATGGTGGTTAAATGTTCATAAATTCCATAATGATAAATAAATGTGTTCAACTCAAGCAATCAGGTTTTTGTATTTAGTCATTGTTGTTGGGTAGCTATTCTACAGGAATGCTAATGGACTGTGACAGTGAATCAAAACAATGGGTTGAACCTTTGTCTTATGCAGAAGATGAAAACAAGCCTAATATGATTGTCTACTTAGGTTCAAAAATAGAATAATGAAAACTGTTGGTTAAAAGAAATGTTAAATAAAATTTCTTCTTTAAGTTAATTTTAGGTTTCTTCTTTAAATTATAAACATTAGATAATTTGGTGTCTTAAATTTTTTTTGTTTCATTTTGATTACTTAAGTTGTGATTTTATTTTTTTTGTTTTCACCACCCGTTTAATCTGGTTCGGGGGTCAGTTCTGACATCAAGTGGTTCCAATCCCCTTCCGATCGCAACTTAAAAGATCAAAGTTACTAATATTCATAACTTAAACGATCAAAATGTAACAAAAAAAATGTCAAGTTGTATAATATTTATAATTTAAGGGATACTAAGATGAAAGGAAAAAAAAAAATAATAGTATTTATAACTTAAGGGATACTAAGATGAAAGAAAAAAATTGAGTACAAAGTAAAACTTAAAATTAACTTAAACAACTTTTTTAGAGAATTATTAATATTGTTTAAAATCACAGTATGATTAATATAACTAAAACAATTTTTTTTAGAATGATTAATATAAGAAATAATTAAGTTCATAGTTTTTACTCTTTGTTCTTTAATATAAGAGAAATTTTACTTTTTAGATAGATCGAGTAACTAATGTATTTGGACTATAATGTTCAAACAATGATGATATGATATTGGCAAAATTATCATCTTGAATTCCTCTTGAAAATCTTCCAGCAAGTAGCATAAATAGATCTGATGAATTTGCTCTTGGTCATTTCAGCCACACTCTCTGAATTCTGTTTGCCAGATATTCACTAACAACTACAAATGATCCATCTCTGCTTACTGCCACACCAAATGGCACTGCAAGATTCCTTAGCAACATTGTTGTAGAAAAATCTACTAATTATAGGGAATTACCAATATAACTCTGTCCGCTGCTTAAGTAACAGATTATACGTAGAAGAATGTTTTTTTATAACATCCGTTACTTAAATAGCGGACGTTATAAAAATGAGATTTTTGAGAAAAAAAAATGTAACGACCCGATTTTTAGTAAATCGATATTTTATATATTTGCATATATTTTGGGTTAGTGTTAAATATTTATTTACGCGACGTATAATTATTTATCGCGAACATAAGTTTGTGAGCGAAACCTTTGCCGTGTTAGTGGGCTTGCTTGGGCGTGAGAGCTTAATGGGCCTAAGCCATTGGGCTTGGTTCATGACCAATAGAGAGTGGTATAAGTAACCAAGTCAAACCAATGAATAGTATCACAATTCATTTTTTCATGAGAAGTTAGAAGTTGTAAGCTTAGAAGCAAGAACAAGCTAAGCTAGGGTTTTGGCTAGAAGAACACGAGCAAGGAGAAGAGATTTAGAGGTCAAGAATCATCATTCAATCCAAGGTGAGAGTGGTTAAGCATAAGCTTGGGTGATCCAAGAGAGGGAAGGTGTCTAGCCTCCATTCCCAAACTCTCTCACCCAATTTCTTTGGGTTTTGGGTGAAATTTCTTTATCATAAACATGTCATTTTCATCTTAGTATGCTTAATGAACATCTAGGAGGGAATATGTATATGTTTGATGATGGTTTTGCATGTTTATGCAACTTTGCTTATTTTGCAAGAAATTGACATGATTTTGATTGTTTGATGTATTTGGACGTTTGGAAGGGATGATTAATGTTCCTTGATATCATATATGCTTGGAATTGTTGTTTAAGAGAATTTATAACATGTTTGAATGAATTTTTGGTTGGATTCAATGTTAAACCGCCTTATTGAAACTCAAGAACAGATATTTTTCTGGTGTAGTTCGCTAAGCGACCAGGAGTTCGCTGTAGCGAACATGTTCGCTGAAGCTCGCCAAGGCTCGCCATGAGCAGGTGACTTCCTGGTAAGGTTCGCCATGTCTCGCTAAGCCCTCGCTTAGCGAAGGCCTCTGCGACAGCAATTGTTGTTGATGTTTATAAGTGAATCTAGGCACTTGTAACATGGTTTTGTTTTGGTTTTGAATTATTATATGTTTAATAATTGTGTTGTGTGATGGCATTTATATAAAATGTCAAAGAAGTATATGTATTTTTGTATATCGGGTTGTCCGATAAAGAAGAATATCAGTTTGTCTGATAAAGAAGTTTAATGGATTATGTTATCCATGTAAGGAGCAGTAGCTTCGTGCTAAGTGATTAACATATGTTTGGTAAATGCATGACATTCATAAATTCATGCATTATTTAGGGATATCAGACTTGTCTGATAAAGAAGGATATTGGACTTGTCCAATAAAGAAGAATATCAATGGTAAGTTCCTTGATAAAGAAGATGGTACCACATGCATTAGTCGTGTCTAGGTTGGCATGACATTGAATGTTTGGCATTAGTCGCATTTGAGTAAATGTGCAATTATGTGTTATGTGTTATGTGAGTTCTTTGTGTTGTCCGAAATGACGTGAAACTATCTGGTTGTGTATTTGTGAGTATGTGTTATCTGATGTATTACTTATTGAGGCATGTGTGTGAGTTAGTAATATGTGATAGGTTGAATATAGGTGCGTTTCTATATTCGTATGTATGTGATTATGTTTACTAACTCTCTACCTAATTGTTATGTGCTGGACCTTTGGGGGTTCAGGTATTTAGGTCGAGGTCTCGACGAGCTTTAGCTGCAGATCGTTTTGGTGTGGAGCACTTTTGGTGAGGAGCTAGTGTAGGCTACCTTTGTATAGTTCGTTAAGTTTAGTTTGGCTGTGATGTATATTAGTGCTCTGGTATTTTGTAACATCGAGTCGGGGATCGTTTGTATTCCGTCGTATATCGATGCGAACATCTTAACTTATGTTTTATGCTAATGAATTATCTTTTGAACTATTTTGTTCATTGCTTTGAAAATCCTTTATTTAATGTTTTCCGCTGCGACGTTTCGTGTCATGTGCACGATCGTTTTGAAAATGTTTTTCCGTAGCGCTACGGCTACTTATCTTTAAAAAGTAGTTTTTAAGATCACGTTTTTAAGGGTAGTTAGTTCGGGGTGTTACAATAGTGGTATCAGAGCAGGTCGGTTCATGTGAGCCATTAGGATTTTCTTTCTCTTGTATGAGCATGTGTTGGGTACACTGTTAATACATTCTAACGTCGAGTTGTGATTCGTTCAGGAATCATGGCTGCTGCTAGGACCAACGCTCAGATTGCACAAGCTTTGACTGCTTTGACTACATTGGTGGTAAGGGATAATGACCCGGGAAGGGATAGTGAGAAAAGATTGGAAAGGTTTATGTCGCATAAACCAACTCTGTTTACCGGAGGCTATAACCCGGAGGGGGCTATCAAGTGGTTAGATGAGGTTGAGATCATCTTTGAAGCAATGGGTTGTTCTGAGGAGAACAAGACTACTTTGGGAACTTATGCCCTTAGAGAGGAGGCAATCGTTTGGTGGAGGAATGTGAGACTCAGGATAGGAGTGGACGGTGTTGCCATCGTTTGGGAAACTTTCAAAAGGGAATTTTTAAGGAAGTGCTTTCCGACTGATGTGAAGAACAAGAAAGTGATCGAGTTCATGGAGCTCAAGCAAGGAAATTTATCGGTCGCAGAGTATTCTGCTAAGTTTGAAGCTTTGTGTGTGTTTAGTCCACACTACAACACGGTGGAAGCCGAAGAGGATAAGTGTGTCAAGTTCGAGAGTGGACTTCGTCCGGATATCAAGCTTTTGATTGGATTTTCTGAAATCAGGGATTTTCCGACCCTTATGACCAAGGCAAGGATTTGTGATGAAGATAGCAAAGCCAAGACCAACTACTATAAGGTTCTAAATGATAGGAAAGGAAAAGGTTTGGATCGCGGTAAGCCGTATGAGAACAAGGGCAATGGAAGTGGAAAGAAGAAGCAAGGAAGTGGAAGTTGTTACAAATGTGGAGAGCGGGGTCATATGTCATATGATTGCCCGAGGAGAAGCGACAAGTGTTTCAGTTGTGGACAGTTTGGGCACAAGGCCGATGCTTGTCGGGTGAAAGTGTTTTGTTTCAATTGTGGCGAGGAAGGTCACAAGAGTCCGGTATGCAAGAAACCGAAGATGCCGCGTTGAGGGTTCGTTCTCTGTTTTATCTCTTAGGTAATTTCGAGGGCGAAATTTGTAACACCCAAACCCGTTATTTAATTAACTCTGCCTTTATAAAATCTTTTTCGAAAATACGCAGCGGAAAAATTGAAAATATGATTATAAAGCGCTGGTTTGAATATCACAAACTTCATTCAAAGATAATACTAATACATTTATCTAGTAAAATATTCGAATGAACTAAAAACAAAACCTCGCATCGAACGATGCGTTATTAGTTATACAAAACGGATACTTTTCAAATGAAAGCTTAAGACCAACAGAGTATACTAAGAGGACTACATGCATATACATATAAAAACCCCTTTTTCCCGTGTCTCAATCAGAGCAGAGCTTCACCATTGCACTCGGACGAGGCTAACACATAACCTGTCAACCTGGACCCCCAAAGGTCCAGCAATTAACACAAAGCAGAGAGTTAGAAAACATAAACATAAATATAAGTGTGAGTAGTATACTACACACTTCACACGCTATCATACATTTCTAACTCACGCACATACATCGTCAAATACGACTACCAATTAATCATTCATTTACAAACACACCAATCATATAGTTTCACGTCTTCTCGGACACTACCAAAGTGTTCATTTTATAGTCATGACGGACTCTACACTTGTTCATTTTATAGTCATGACGGACTCTACACTTGTTCCAAGTCATGGCAACAATCACAGTATTAAACAATTAGTAAATACCAAAGCTTAACACATACGGAAAACACATTACAATCCAATCAGATATTGTCACATAACAATTATCAAATACATGTGCATTTACCCTAATGCATCTAATGCCAATTATCCAATGTCATGTCATCCCTAGACACGACTAATGCATGTGGTACCAATTTACACGTTGTTCAGATTTCAGTCATGACGGACTGTTCAGATTATAGTCATGCACGGACTCTACATCAGTTTTACATCATGCAGGATAAGCATCTCACCAATGGTGGACCAAACCAGTTTTACATCATGTTGGATGCTGCTATTCACCCCATTTAAGATGAACCCAGTTTTACATCTTGTTGGATGCTGCTATTCACCCCATTTAAGATGAACCCAGTTTTACATCTTGTTGGATGCTGCTATTCACCCCATTTAAGATGAACCCAGTTTTACATCTTGTTGGATGCTGCTATTCACCCCATTTAAGATGAACCCAGTTTTACATCTTGTTGGATGCGTCGGAACTTACCGAACCACCTTATCTCCCTTGGATAAGCGTCAATAACAGTTTTATATCATGTAGGATATGGTTATCATCAACCATCTCTCCGATAAAGAGGAGTCACACAGTTTTATATCATGTTTGGATATGGGTTCCAGATCTCGGATAACATGATCCCATCTTCGACCACTTTTCATAAACATAAACCATTTTCATCAATTATTGGAATTCACATGATTCCCGTAACACAATTATTCATGAATGCATGATTACTTTTAAACACATCAAATACATGACGCTATCTAGCTCGAAGCTATTCATTCACTGATGCGGAAACACAATTCCAACATCTAACACACTAGGATAACACAATATCCTATCACTCCAATCATAATTATTCACATGATAATTATCTGCATAACCATTTTTATACACATAAAGTTTCATTTACACTTATGTCATAAAACACACATCATTTCCCTAACATTGCAAATTAATGCTAAAACATCACGTTGCTCACTTTAAGCTACAACTTATTGCATACACGTTTATCAATCATATAACGATTAATGTAACACCCCGAACTAACTACCCTTAAAAACGTGATCTTAAAAACTCTTTTTAAAGATAAGTAGCCGGAGCGCTACGGGAAAACATTTTCAAAACGATCGTGCACCTGACACGAAACGTCGCAGCGGAAAACATTAAAATAAAGGATTTTCAAAGCAATGAACAAAATAGTTCAAAAGATAATTCATCTACATAAAACATAAGTTAAGATGTTCACATCGATATACGACGGAATACAAACGATCCCCGACTCGATGTTACAACATACCAGAGCACTAATATACATCACAACCAAACTAAACTTAACAAAGCTATACAAAGGTAGCCTACACTAGCTCCTCACCAAAAGTGCTCCACACCAAAACGATCTGCAGCTAAAACTCGATCGAAACCTCGACCTGAATACCTGAACCCCCAAAGGTCCAGCACATAACAATTAGGTAGAGAGTTAGTAAACATAATCACATACATACGAATATAGAAACGCACCTATATTCAACCTATCATGTAATACTAACTCACACACATACCTCAATAAGTAATACACCAGATAACACATACTCACAAATACACAACCAGATAGTTTCACGTCGTTTCGGACAACACAAAGAACTCACATAACACATAACACATAATTGCACATTTACTCAAATGCGACTAATGCCAAACATTCAATGTCATGCCAACCTAGACACGACTAATGCATGTGGTACCATCTTCTTTATCAAGGAACTTACCATTGATATCCTTCTTTATTGGACAAGTCCAATATCCTTCTTTATCAGACGAGTCTGATATCCCTAAATAATGCATGAGTTTATGAATGCCATGCATTTACCAAACATATGATAATCACTTAGCACGAAGCTACTGCTCACTACATGGATAACATAATCCATTAAACTTCTTTATCAGACAAACTGATATTCTTCTTTATCGGACAACCCGATATACAAAAATACATACACTTCTTTGACATTTTATATAAATGCCATCACACAACACAATTATTAAACATATAATAATTCAAAACCAAAACAAAACCATGTTACAAGTGCCTAGATACACTTATAAACATTAACAAACATTGCTGTCGCAGAGGCCTTCGCTAAGCGAGGGCTTAGCGAGACATGGAGAACCTCATCAGGAAGTCACCTGCTCATGGCGAGCATTGGCGAGCTTCAGCGAACTCCTGGTCGCTTAGCGAACTACACCAGAAAAATATCTGTTCTTGAGTTTTCCAAAGGCGGTTTAACACTCAAATCCATCCAAAATACATTATAACATGTTATAAATGCATAACAAATGATCAATCATGTATATACCATACATATATACATGTATTAACATTCACAAACACCAAAACACATCACACATACAAAATCATGCCAATTTCTTGCAAAATAAGCAAAGTTGCATAAACATGCAAAACCATCATCAAACATATACATATTCCCTCCTAGATGTTCATTAAGCATACTAAGATGAAAAAAACATGTTTATGATAAAGAAATTTCACCCAAACCCCAAAGAAATTGGATGAGAGAGTTCAGGAATGGAGGCTAGACACCTCCCCTCTCTTGGATCACCCAAGCTTATGCTTAACCACTCTCACCTTAGATTGAATGATGATTCTTGGCCTCTAAATCTCTTCTCCTTGCTCGTGTTCTTCTTCTTGCTCTCCTAGGGTTTGCTCTTGCTTCTAAGCTCACAAACTCTAACTTCTCATGAAAAC
Source organism: Trifolium pratense (assembly GCF_020283565.1). Taxonomy (NCBI): domain Eukaryota; kingdom Viridiplantae; phylum Streptophyta; class Magnoliopsida; order Fabales; family Fabaceae; genus Trifolium; species Trifolium pratense. The sequence continues at coordinate 54,552,616 of NC_060062.1, read as the reverse complement.
AAGTTGTGATACTATTCCTTGGTTTGACTTGCTACTTATACCACTCTCTATTGGACCTTGAACCAAGCCCAATGGCTTAGGCCCATTAAGCTCTCACACACGCCCAAAGCCCACTAACACGACAAAGGTTTCGCTCACAAACTTATGTTCGCGATAAATAATTATAGGTCGCGTAAATAAATATTTAACACTAACCCAAAATATATGCAAATATATAAAATATCGATTTACTAAAAATCGGGTCGTTACAACTCTACCCCCCTTAAAAGAATTTCGCCCTCGAAATTATCTAAGAGATAAAACAGAGAACGAACCCTCAACGCGGCATCTTCGGTTTCTTGCATACCGGACTCTTGTGACCTTCCTCGCCACAATTGAAACAAAACACTTTCACCCGACAAGCATCGGCCTTGTGCCCAAACTGTCCACAATTGAAACACTTGTCGCTTTTCCTCGGGCAATCATATGACATATGACCCCGCTCTCCACATTTGTAACAACTTCCACTTCCTTGCTTCTTCTTTCCACTTCCATTACCCTTGTTCTCATACGGCTTACCACGATCCAAACCTTTTCCTTTCCTATCATTCAGAACCTTATAGTAGTTGGTCTTGGCTTTGTTATCTTCATCACAAATCCTTGCCTTGGTCATAAGGGTCGGAAAATCCCTGATTTCAGAAAATCCAATCAAAAGCTTGATATCCGGATGAAGTCCACTCTCGAACTTGACACACTTATCCTCTTCGGCTTCCACCGTGTTGTAGTGTGGACTAAACACACACAAAGCTTCAAACTTAGCCGAACTCGGCGACCGATAAATTTCCTTGCTTGAGCTCCATGAACTCGATCACTTTCTTATTCTTCACATCAGCCGGAAAGTACTTCCTTAAAAATTCCCTTCTGAAAGTTTCCCAAACGATAGCAACACCGTCCACTCCTATCCTGAGTCTCACATTCCTCCACCAAACGATTGCCTCCTCTCTAAGGGCATAAGTTCCCAAAGTAGTCTTGTTCTCCTCAGAACAACCCATTGCTTCAAAGATGATCTCAACCTCATCTAACCACTTGATAGCTCCCTCCGGGTTATAGCCTCCGGTAAACAGAGTTGGTTTATGCGACATAAACCTTTCCAGTCTTTTCTCACTATCCCTTCCCGGGTCATTATTCCTTACCACCAATGTAGTCAAAGCAGTCAAAGCTTGTGCAATCTGAGCGTTGGTCCTAGCAGCAGCCATGATTCCTGAACGAATCACAACTCGACGTTAGAATGTATTAACAGTGTACCCAACACATGCTTCATAAAAGAGAAAGAAAATCCTAATGGCTCACATGAACCGACCTGCTCTGATACCAACTATTGTAACACCCCGAACTAACTACCCTTAAAAACGTGATCTTAAAAACTCTTTTTAAAGATAAGTAGCCGGAGCGCTACGGGAAAACATTTTCAAAACGATCGTGCACTTGACACGAAACGTCGCAGCGGAAAACATTAAAATAAAGGATTTTCAAAGCAATGAACAAAATAGTTCAAAAGATAATTCATCTACATAAAACATAAGTTAAGATGTTCACATCGATATACGACGGAATACAAACGATCCCCGACTCGATGTTACAACATACCAGAGCACTAATATACATCACAACCAAACTAAACTTAACAAAGCTATACAAAGGTAGCCTACACTAGCTCCTCACCAAAAGTGCTCCACACCAAAACGATCTGCAGCTAAAACTCGATCGAAACCTCGACCTGAATACCTGAACCCCCAAAGGTCCAGCACATAACAATTAGGTAGAGAGTTAGTAAACATAATCACATACATACGAATATAGAAACGCACCTATATTCAACCTATCATGTAATACTAACTCACACACATACCTCAATAAGTAATACACCAGATAACACATACTCACAAATACACAACCAGATAGTTTCACGTCGTTTCGGACAACACAAAGAACTCACATAACACATAACACATAATTGCACATTTACTCAAATGCGACTAATGCCAAACATTCAATGTCATGCCAACCTAGACACGACTAATGCATGTGGTACCATCTTCTTTATCAAGGAACTTACCATTGATATCCTTCTTTATTGGACAAGTCCAATATCCTTCTTTATCAGACGAGTCTGATATCCCTAAATAATGCATGAGTTTATGAATGCCATGCATTTACCAAACATATGATAATCACTTAGCACGAAGCTACTGCTCACTACATGGATAACATAATCCATTAAACTTCTTTATCAGACAAACTGATATTCTTCTTTATCGGACAACCCGATATACAAAAATACATATACTTCTTTGACATTTTATATAAATGCCATCACACAACACAATTATTAAACATATAATAATTCAAAACCAAAACAAAACCATGTTACAAGTGCCTAGATACACTTATAAACATTAACAAACATTGCTGTCGCAGAGGCCTTCGCTAAGCGAGGGCTTAGCGAGACATGGCGAACCTCATCAGGAAGTCACCTGCTCATGGCGAGCATTGGCGAGCTTCAGCGAACATGTTCGCTACAGCGAACTCCTGGTCGCTTAGCGAACTACACCAGAAAAATATCTGTTCTTGAGTTTTCCAAAGGCGGTTTAACACTCAAATCCATCCAAAATACATTATAACATGTTATAAATGCATAACAAGTGATCAATCATGTATATACCATACATATATACATGTATTAACATTCACAAACACCAAAACACATCACACATACAAAATCATGCCAATTTCTTGCAAAATAAGCAAAGTTGCATAAACATGCAAAACCATCATCAAACATATACATATTCCCTCCTAGATGTTCATTAAGCATACTAAGATGAAAAAAACATGTTTATGATAAAGAAATTTCACCCGAACCCCAAAGAAATTGGATGAGAGAGTTCAGGAATGGAGGCTAGACACCTCCCCTCTCTTGGATCACCCAAGCTTATGCTTAACCACTCTCACCTTAGATTGAATGATGATTCTTGGCCTCTAAATCTCTTCTCCTTGCTCGTGTTCTTCTTCTTGCTCTCCTAGGGTTTGCTCTTGCTTCTAAGCTCACAAACTCTAACTTCTCATGAAAACAAGTTGTGATACTATTCCTTGGTTTGACTTGCTACTTATACCACTCTCTATTGGACCTTGAACCAAGCCCAATGGCTTAGGCCCATTAAGCTCTCACACACGCCCAAAGCCCACTAACACGACAAAGGTTTCGCTCACAAACTTATGTTCGCGATAAATAATTATAGGTCGCGTAAATAAATATTTAACACTAACCCAAAATATATGCAAATATATAAAATATCGATTTACTAAAAATCGGGTCGTTACAATTAACAATAAGCATTAACAGTATCAACATGTATCAACAATCATGTAAGGATACCCTTAAACCATGTTACAAGTGCCTAATTACACTTACAAACATCAACAAAAATTGCTGTCACAGAGGCCTTCGCTAAGCGAAGCCTCAACGAGACATGGCGAACCACGATCCAGGAAGTCACCTGCTCCTGGCGAGCATTGGCGAGCTTCAACGAACTATTCGCTGAGCGAAGGCTTAGCGAGCCTACGCGAACATCACCAGGGAATCACCTGCTCATGGCGAGCCTTGGCGAGCTTCAGCGAACATGTTCGCTACAGCGAACTCCTGGTCACTTAGCGAACTATACCAGAAAAATATCTGTTCTTGAGTTTCTCTAAGGCGGTTTAACATTGAATCCACTCAAAAATCCATCTAGACATGTTATAAATTCTTATAAACAGCTATTTCAAGCATATATGGTATCAAGGAACATTAATCATCCCTTCCAAACATCCAAATACCTCAAACAATCAAAATCATGCCAATTTCTTGGGTTTTAAGCAACTTTAACAAAACATGCAATTCATTGATCAAACATCTACATATACCCACTTTCAACTCCCCAAAGTTGTTTACCTCATCTACCATGAGTTCACTACACACGTTAGGATCAAAAGAATCCATTTTCCATTAAGAAAATCACCCACAAAACCCATGTAACACCCAAACCCATTATTTATATATTTCTACCTTTAGTAAAATCCTTCTTTATAATACGCGGCGGAAAATCAAAGTTTGTTATTATAAAAGTCATGGTTCGAGCATTACACTCTTCAATCAAAATAATACTAATGTAATTAATTAGTAAAAACAATGTTTATACAAAATAATCATTTATCAAAATGTATAGTTTTACAATTAAATATCGAAAGTCATAAAGACCCTATAGTCTAAATACAACCCTTTCCCGTGTCACAATCAGAGCAGAGCTTCACCGACGACTCGACATCGAATACCACAAAAACCTGTCAATCTGGACCCCCAACGGTCCAGCACATAACACATAAAAGAGAGTTAGACAACATACTCAAATATATACAAGTGTAAGTAAATGGTACTTAAACACTTCTTCATAAAAATATGCATAATCATACATTATACATATACATCACCATCATTCATGCATATTCATATATCATGCATATACTTCATTTGTCACATAATCAGTCATCCACAAAATACACCAAACATATAGTTTCACGTCGTCTCGGACAATACCAAAACATCCACAAATATCACATAACTCAGTTACAAATAGGAATATACATAAAGTTCCTAATGTAATCTAACACCACAAATACATTGTTCAGATTATGGTCATGACGGACCCTGCGTTGTTCATTTTATAGTCATGACGGACTCTGCTCCTCACATACGGATTAACAATCAACAATTATCAAGTATGTGTCAAACATCATTTATCATAAAATGCACACATAATCCCTAATGCAATCTAATGCTTCACATTCATGCTATGTCCTCTAGACACCTCTAATGCATGTGGTACCATCGTCTTTATCAGAGTATTTCACCTCCGATATCCGTCTTTATCAAACAAATATAGTTCGATATCCTTCTTTATTGGACAAGCCAATATCCCTAAATATTCATGATGCATGCACTCAAACTCATGAATATATTCATCAACAATTTTGGCATATAGCCCGTCAACAATAACGTGGAACACTATCCAACGTCCGTCTTTATTAAGATAATCAATACCTTAATATCCGTCTTTATTAGAATAACATAATTCTAATATCCTTCTTTATTAAGTTGATTAACACCTTAATATACTTCTTTTGACATTTAAACAAACATCATCAACACAATCATATTCCACAAATATAATCAACAACTATCATCACAATACAATTAATCATGGTTATAAACACCTAATTGCATGTTAGAATACTCTAATCACATGTTACAAACCTTTAATTGCACTTAGAAACATCAACAAGTTCTAGTCTGTCATGGTGGCTTCAGCCAGAGAAAGCCAGAGAAACTAGCAGGAACCAGAGGCTTACTGGCTTCAGCCAGAGAAAGCCAGAGAAACTAGCAGGAACCAGAGGCTTACTGGCTTCAGCCAGAGAAAGCCAGGCCTCGCTGCAAGGCTGGCCCAGCCAGCATGCCAGCCACAGGAGCTCTGATTTCGGGTTTGAGCATAAATCCACCCAAAAATCCCATTTTTGATGTTCCAAATCCCAAATAAGTTTGTTTTCAAGCATATAACATGTATATAAACATAAAAGGTCAGTTCATTTCACCGATCTACAACAAAACACATCAAAAAGTAGTGATTCTACACTTTTACTCAAAAACTCATAAATATCAATGTTCTTGCTCAAACATCAACAAATTCTCATTTTTATCCAATAAATTCGTTCATACATCATGATAAAAGCATGTTAAACATGTTATGAACCTTAGAATCGATTTCCATTAAGAAAATCCATTCACACTAAAACGAAAATGGGGTGGAGGAAGTTCGGGTGAGGAGAAATCGACATTCTCCCCTTCCTCGAGTCACCCACGAATATGAAATCTACTCTCTTACCTGGATTCGAAGAAAACACGACGAAGATCTCGAATCTCTAGCTTTCCCCTTGCCCTAGCTCCTCAAGCTCTCTCCTCCTCTCTACACTTCATGAACAAAAGAGAAAATAATGATATTTCTCTCCCATCCTTGGCCATATGGGCGCCCCCCACCATGAAGCAAGGCCCATTGGGCCGCAAGCCCAATTGGCTTGGCCCAATAACGCGTTAACTCGCTCTACTCGCTTAATAACTAAAGTACTCGATAAATAACCCTAGTTATTAACTTAATTAAAATGCTACGTTAAATAAAATATTTTAACACATAAAAATAATAATATGAAAATTGGGTCGTTACAACTCTCCCCCACTTAGAAGATTTTCGCCCTCGAAAATTACGCGACTAAAACAACTCCGAATAACTCCTGTATCCGACCCTCCAACGAAACGCTCGAAACACTACACATTACTAAGTTTGACAAAATTAGTTTATCCCATCCAACACAATTTTTGTCCATTTATCAACAAGAGATCAAGGACGGCCAGTTCCTCAATTTGTCGATAGACAGTCAACAATCATGATATCGACATAAACCATTCCTATCAAACTGCTAAAACGTCCACTCCGCACGAAACATCCACAGACTCACATTCTACGACCTCACAACGTTACCCCCAAAACAGGTACAAACAATCAAACTCTCCGAAAGATACTTCCGTGGAATACTTCCACAACTCCATAATTCTCATTTTTTTTTTTTACTAAAATTCTACCAATTGCTCTCCGACACTTACCTTAGGCATCGCCTTCAACTCCTCACTCTATGTGCTCAACACAACATCTACTCACATGTTCGGTAATCCTTTTCGCAAACTCTCACCTAACACAAGTCACTTTCCAACATGACCTCCCATTACTCATTCTCTGCACGTTCTTCAATGGCTAACTTTCTTATTTCCAATCATTCTAAGACGTTACTACTCACTTAGCTTCATCTCAACCTCCAAGACTCTACGTTCTCATTCAACATGTGACACCAATTGTCCGGTTATTATCCAAATCCAATTACTCTTTCTTCGACAAGCCTCTCACAAAATCTTTCGAATCGTTATCCTACTTCCATCTTCGAATAAACTCGATTATTCATACAATCCTTACTTCCAACGATTCAACAAGCATACCAATCATATTATGATATTTCTCAATTCCAATCTCATCTACTTTAAAACCTATTTCCTTTCCTCGATTAGTTAACACCAACGGTCCACTAATTTTAACATCTATTTCCCAAGTTCTCCAATCTTCTCAAGAATCTTAATCACTTCCCTTTCTACATATTCGACTCCTACTAATCGAATAGGTACTTCAACTTTGGTTCACAAAACACGCCTTCATACTTTTAGTGCAACACACGATCTCCAACCGTTCCGAATACTCTTCATCTCACTTAACCAATCTCACTAACGCCTCACGGTGAAACACTTGGTCCGACAACTCCTCTTCTAATAGTTTCTCACAACTTGTTGCTCCCATTCGTTCCACTTCGAACAACATCACCAACTCCCGAATATTCCGCTTCAAGAACATCTCTACTCATCCAATCTTCTCACGTTCGAAACATCTCGGAGGGATATAACCTTCTCCCCCACTTATCTCAAACTCACTCGTACTCTTCCACTAGAACTTCTGGTGCTCACACCTAACGGTTCTATCGTCTCTAAACATATTCTTCCTAAGAAGAAACTAGTATCGACATCGTTTACACGCATGTCGCATACAAGGGACAAAACCTAACCCACGATACCTAAACACCTACACAAAATCATGCAAGCATCCAAGTAACCTATACTTCCCTCACTTCTCAAAGTTAGGAAATCAAAACAACACAAGAAAAATGAACATTGCATAGCAATAATTCATATTCACATTTATTCTAGTCCTAACAAACACAAGAAGACAAGAATCTCACATGTTATCAACTTAGGACAAGACATCAACCAAATAAAATTCTTGTCTAGCTCCCTCGCTTAGCAAAAGCTAGCGAGCTCCTGGCGAGACAAGTCAAAAACATTCACAGGATTTAGTAAGACTTAGCGAGACTCAGCGAGGTTCATTCTTCGCCTAGCGAGCACATCCAAAAATCTGGGTGCTCTGCTACGGTTTTGAACTTACGCTCACTAAACTCTCGTTTTCTCGACTCACTAATCCACAAAATCCAAAACATCAAGCATATAACATCATTATAGACTTGAAAGCACATTTAGAATCATGAATCAACAATCACGACATAGAATTATGAGATCTTCATGTTTTTACTCATAAAACGCATAGCAATTCAAATGCCTAGTAATCATCTAGCACATGTTATAAACAAACATGTAACAAACACATACCAGGACACATTAATATCCTACTCTTCTCACCATTTTAAAAATTTAATTTTCACTTACCCAAAAGAAAATAACTTTATATTTTCACCAAAATCTTCAAGAAATAATATTAGTTTTTAAAATTATTTCAAATCATTACCACATGCAGTTTTATATCATGCCGGATCATCACATGCAGTTTATATCATGCCGGATTATCAACAATTTGCAATTAAGCATCAATCAACCAAGTTTAAACTACACAAAGGTTAAACTCTAAGCATATACAACTATTATAAACATAGAAACATAGCACTCATACAATTACTCAACAAAAGAATGGATCAACTAATCCAATTCACACCACTCATAGTTCCTAAATGAACAATATAAGTGATTTCACAAAACAAACACAACAAAATTGTTAGACCAACACGACTGACACACAATACTCACTTGGTCTGACTGCACAGACCTGCTCTGATCGACACATAACCCACACAGTCCGAAGACAACGGGGCTCTGATACCAATTGTAACACCCAAACCCATTATTTATATATTTCTACCTTTAGTAAAATCCTTCTTTATAATACGCGGCGGAAAATCAAAGTTTGTTATTATAAAAGTCATGGTTCGAGCATTACACTCTTCAATCAAAATAATACTAATGTAATTAATTAGTAAAAACAATGTTTATACAAAATAATCATTTATCAAAATGTATAGTTTTACAATTAAATATCGAAAGTCATAAAGACCCTATAGTCTAAATACAACCCTTTCCCGTGTCACAATCAGAGCAGAGCTTCACCGACGACTCGACATCGAATACCACAAAAACCTGTCAATCTGGACCCCCAACGGTCCAGCACATAACACATAAAAGAGAGTTAGACAACATACTCAAATATATACAAGTGTAAGTAAATGGTACTTAAACACTTCTTCATAAAAATATGCATAATCATACATTATACATATACATCACCATCATTCATGCATATTCATATATCATGCATATACTTCATTTGTCACATAATCAGTCATCCACAAAATACACCAAACATATAGTTTCACGTCGTCTCGGACAATACCAAAACATCCACAAATATCACATAACTCAGTTACAAATAGGAATATACATAAAGTTCCTAATGTAATCTAACACCACAAATACATTGTTCAGATTATGGTCATGACGGACCCTGCGTTGTTCATTTTATAGTCATGACGGACTCTGCTCCTCACATACGGATTAACAATCAACAATTATCAAGTATGTGTCAAACATCATTTATCATAAAATGCACACATAATCCCTAATGCAATCTAATGCTTCACATTCATGCTATGTCCTCTAGACACCTCTAATGCATGTGGTACCATCGTCTTTATCAGAGTATTTCACCTCCGATATCCGTCTTTATCAAACAAATATAGTTCGATATCCTTCTTTATTGGACAAGCCAATATCCCTAAATATTCATGATGCATGCACTCAAACTCATGAATATATTCATCAACAATTTTGGCATATAGCCCGTCAACAATAACGTGGAACACTATCCAACGTCCGTCTTTATTAAGATAATCAATACCTTAATATCCGTCTTTATTAGAATAACATAATTCTAATATCCTTCTTTATTAAGTTGATTAACACCTTAATATACTTCTTTTGACATTTAAACAAACATCATCAACACAATCATATTCCACAAATATAATCAACAACTATCATCACAATACAATTAATCATGGTTATAAACACCTAATTGCATGTTAGAATACTCTAATCACATGTTACAAACCTTTAATTGCACTTAGAAACATCAACAAGTTCTAGTCTGTCATGGTGGCTTCAGCCAGAGAAAGCCAGAGAAACTAGCAGGAACCAGAGGCTTACTGGCTTCAGCCAGAGAAAGCCAGAGAAACTAGCAGGAACCAGAGGCTTACTGGCTTCAGCCAGAGAAAGCCAGGCCTCGCTGCAAGGCTGGCCCAGCCAGCATGCCAGCCACAGGAGCTCTGATTTCGGGTTTGAGCATAAATCCACCCAAAAATCCCATTTTTGATGTTCCAAATCCCAAATAAGTTTGTTTTCAAGCATATAACATGTATATAAACATAAAAGGTCAGTTCATTTCACCGATCTACAACAAAACACATCAAAAAGTAGTGATTCTACACTTTTACTCAAAAACTCATAAATATCAATGTTCTTGCTCAAACATCAACAAATTCTCATTTTTATCCAATAAATTCGTTCATACATCATGATAAAAGCATGTTAAACATGTTATGAACCTTAGAATCGATTTCCATTAAGAAAATCCATTCACACTAAAACGAAAATGGGGTGGAGGAAGTTCGGGTGAGGAGAAATCGACATTCTCCCCTTCCTCGAGTCACCCACGAATATGAAATCTACTCTCTTACCTGGATTCGAAGAAAACACGACGAAGATCTCGAATCTCTAGCTTTCCCCTTGCCCTAGCTCCTCAAGCTCTCTCCTCCTCTCTACACTTCATGAACAAAAGAGAAAATAATGATATTTCTCTCCCATCCTTGGCCATATGGGCGCCCCCCACCATGAAGCAAGGCCCATTGGGCCGCAAGCCCAATTGGCTTGGCCCAATAACGCGTTAACTCGCTCTACTCGCTTAATAACTAAAGTACTCGATAAATAACCCTAGTTATTAACTTAATTAAAATGCTACGTTAAATAAAATATTTTAACACATAAAAATAATAATATGAAAATTGGGTCGTTACAACCCACAAGAAAATAGAGTGGAGAGAGTTTGGGAATGGAGGAATCGACATCCTCCCCTCTTTCGAATCACTCACGAATATGTAATCTAACTCTCGTACCTTAGCTCGACGAATCCACAAGCTTGCTCTTCTCTTTCTCTCCCACGAGCTCCTCTCTCTCCCTCATGAGCTCCTCCTCTTGCTCTTTCTCAAGAATTGCAACTTATGAGACTATTCATCCAAACTTATGCTACTTATACTACTTTCTATTGTCATGAACCAAGCCCAATTGGCTTAGGCCCAAATGGCCTCTCACGCCCATCAAGCCCAAAACAAAGGTTCTCGCGTCTAATAACTTACGCTCGGCTAAAATAAATAATCTCCGATTACGAGAAAATTCTTTTGAAAGTCAAACAATAAAATAAAACATATAGAATATATTTTACGAAAAACGGGTCGTTACAACTCTACCCCCCTTAAAAGATTTTCGCCCTCGAAAATTACCCGACTCAACACAACTCCGGATAAACTCCCTCATCCGACTTTCTAATTCCCAACTTGCATTCTAACCAACGGGTTTTCTAGTCATAATACCTTAACCGATACGGTCTCTTACACAAACTCCGATTGAAATTCACACTTCTTCCGGATTCGTACCAACAAAACATACAAACTCCAAACCAAACCAAGTTCGACAAAATCAGTCAATCCCAATCGACACAATCTCGTCTACTCATCAACAATAGATCAAGGACAGCTAATCCCTTGATTTGTCGATAGATAGTCAACAATCGTGATGATGGCATAAACTATTCTCATCAAACTACTTAAAATTTCAACTTAACCTCTTACGGTACTCGCAGCACCACTCCAAAACAAAATCACTTAACTCAAAATACTCCGAAAGACCCTTCCGTTGCATACTTCACAACTTTTCAAATTCCATAAGTTCTTAACTGCGTCGAATCTCACTCCAACCATTCATTCGGTAGCACAACTTCTACACTCATCTGTTGTCCAACTTCTCAAAGTTCTTAACACATTCCAAAAATATATTATCTCCAACCGTCAAATTCTTTTCCTTCGCAACTCCCAAATCGTTGCGTCGAACCCCATCATAACTGTTTTATTTTCCAAACAATCTCTTATCCAAATTTCTAGGTTCCTTAACACGACATTTCCAATGTCACTTTTCCGTCGAGGTACTTTTATCCAAAATATTACCTTAAGTCACTCGTCGACTAACTATCATTTCATCGTCCATGATGAAAATATCCAAAATATTTTATTTCCTTACCACATAATATTACTATACTACTCCAACATATACGATGTTCCCAACATCACTTAGTCTCCACCGACTTTTTCCATTCCATAAATAATTTTCCAATTGCTACAAAACATCTCTGATACTTACTTCAAGCATCACTTCCAAATTCTCAACACACATTTTCCAAACACAACAATCACTTATGTGTGAGACAGTCCTTTCCGCAATTCTTACTTGACATAAGTCACTTTCTTACGTCTCTCTAATACTCGTGCTTGACACGTTTCCAAAGGCTAACTTTCTTATCCCTAAACATCCAAAGGTAACACTTCGCACTTAGCTTCTCAAATCCTTCCAAGAAATGACCACTCGGTTCAAACATACTCAACCTTTATAAATCCTTCCTAGGCTCTTCTTGATCACCTAGTAATTCCATATTTAAATCTCAGCTACTATCAAAAGTTGATTTCCAAACAACCATGATCTCCGTCTTGTTGATTCCAACACAACTCTCATCAGATTCCTCTGAAAACTTTTCATCAACAAAGCTTCCATCTTTATCACTCTTCCTCCTCTTTGAGGATGAACCATCAAGTGGAAGACAACTAAACAATGGAACATTCTTGCTACGAGTTCCGCTAGAAACACCACCAGTCCCACTTATTGTAATCGGGTTTTCAGTTCCCTAACCACACCTTCAATCCTTGACATCAATCTCCCACTTAACTTAACCCTCAAGGTATCCACCATTCGCATACTCGTCGTATGATCATCACTAGGTTTTCTTACCCTCGACGCACACGTCTTCTCCGTTTCCCAGCAACGGTGTTCACTTAACATTCAATCTGCTCCATCGTTCCCCAATGGCCACATTCTCCCTACGGCTAAACAACTTCATTCCGACTCACTCCGAAATGATCATCTGATACTTCCTCCAAAGTATTCTCCAAATAAGAACTCCACTTCGAACAATGCTACTCAATCTTAAACAATCCACTTCAAGAACATCTCTATTCGTCCTTACTTCTCGCGTTCGAAACATCTTGGAGAGACAAAATCTTCTCCCCCACTTATCTCAAACCCACCTTTACACTTCCACTAGAACATCCGGTGTAAGCACCTAACCATCCTATCGATTCCAAATATATTCTCCCAAAAAAGAATCTAGTACCGACAACATTCACATGTGTGTCGCATACAAGGGTAAACGTAAGGCATTAAACCTAGACATCTACACAAATATCCTGTACAGTCCTCTTGACATACACACCACTACAAAATACATAAACACACTATTCCCATCTATGCTAATGTAACAACCTACGTAACAACTAGCATACATAATTACTACCACATGTCTATACATATATTTATAACTAAACTATATGTAAGACAATGAAACATCCATGTACACAAGACATCGAGTCAAGTACATGCATTACATTTCATATCACTCACAGATATGAATCCCACAAAATCAATTCAAACATGTATATATATATACATATAGAATATAGCATGCTTTCAACAACTTCTCAACACGAGAATACATTCACACTTAAGTAAACACTCAAGCTATAAACATAATAATACACAACAAAAACAGACAGACACAACTGGCACACATGCTCACTCGATCTGAATGCACAGACCGGCTCTGATTGACACCTAACCTCACAGTCCGAAGACGACCTGCTCTGATACCACTTTGTAACACCCAAACCCGTTATTTAATTAACTCTGCCTTTATAAAATCTTTTTCGAAAATACGCAGCGGAAAAATTGAAAATATGATTATAAAGCGCTGGTTTGAATATCACAAACTTCATTCAAAGATAATACTAATACATTTATCTAGTAAAATATTCGAATGAACTAAAAACAAAACCTCGCATCGAACGATGCGTTATTAGTTATACAAAACGGATACTTTTCAAATGAAAGCTTAAGACCAACAGAGTATACTAAGAGGACTACATGCATATACATATAAAAACCCCTTTTTCCCGTGTCTCAATCAGAGCAGAGCTTCACCATTGCACTCGGACGAGGCTAACACATAACCTATCAACCTGGACCCCCAAAGGTCCAGCAATTAACACAAAGCAGAGAGTTAGAAAACATAAACATAAATATAAGTGTGAGTAGTATACTACACACTTCACACGCTATCATACATTTCTAACTCACGCACATACATCGTCAAATACGACTACCAATTAATCATTCATTTACAAACACACCAATCATATAGTTTCACGTCTTCTCGGACACTACCAAAGTGTTCATTTTATAGTCATGACGGACTCTACACTTGTTCATTTTATAGTCATGACGGACTCTACACTTGTTCCAAGTCATGGCAACAATCACAGTATTAAACAATTAGTAAATACCAAAGCTTAACACATACGGAAAACACATTACAATCCAATCAGATATTGCCAATTATCCAATGTCATGTCATCCCTAGACACGACTAATGCATGTGGTACCAATTTACACGTTGTTCAGATTTCAGTCATGACGGACTGTTCAGATTATAGTCATGCACGGACTCTACATCAGTTTTACATCATGTTGGATGCGTCGGAACTTACCGAACCACCTTATCTCCCTTGGATAAGCGTCAATAACAGTTTTATATCATGTAGGATATGGTTATCATCAACCATCTCTCCCATAAAGAGGAGTCACACAGTTTTATATCATGTTTGGATATGGGTTCCAGATCTCGGATAACATGATCCCATCTTCGACCACTTTTCATAAACATAAACCATTTTCATCAATTATTGGAATTCACATGATTCCCATAACACAATTATTCATGAATGCATGATTACTTTTAAACACATCAAATACATGACGCTATCTAGCTCGAAGCTATTCATTCACTGATGCGGAAACACAATTCCAACATCTAACACACTAGGATAACACAATATCCTATCACTCCAATCATAATTATTCACATGATAATTATCTGCATAACCATTTTTATACACATAAAGTTTCATTTACACTTATGTCATAAAACACACATCATTTCCCTAACATTGCAAATTAATGCTAAAACATCACGTTGCTCACTTTAAGCTACAACTTATTGCATACACGTTTATCAATCATATAACGATTAATGTAACACCCCGAACTAACTACCCTTAAAAACGTGATCTTAAAAACTCTTTTTAAAGATAAGTAGCCGGAGCGCTACGGGAAAACATTTTCAAAACGATCGTGCACCTGACACGAAACGTCGCAGCGGAAAACATTAAAATAAAGGATTTTCAAAGCAATGAACAAAATAGTTCAAAAGATAATTCATCTACATAAAACATAAGTTAAGATGTTCACATCGATATACGACGGAATACAAACGATCCCCGACTCGATGTTACAACATACCAGAGCACTAATATACATCACAACCAAACTAAACTTAACAAAGCTATACAAAGGTAGCCTACACTAGCTCCTCACCAAAAGTGCTCCACACCAAAACGATCTGCAGCTAAAACTCGATCGAAACCTCGACCTGAATACCTGAACCCCCAAAGGTCCAGCACATAACAATTAGGTAGAGAGTTAGTAAACATAATCACATACATACGAATATAGAAACGCACCTATATTCAACCTATCATGTAATACTAACTCACACACATACCTCAATAAGTAATACACCAGATAACACATACTCACAAATACACAACCAGATAGTTTCACGTCGTTTCGGACAACACAAAGAACTCACATAACACATAACACATAATTGCACAGATATAAGCATCATATAAGCTCTGAGTGAAGTTCAGAGGATGTGAATTCAGAAGTTCACAAGCGCTCAGAAGATGTTGGACTTCAAAAGTTACAACATTCAGAGGATGAAGTCTTCAGAACTTCTTGACTGACTACTAAGCTTCATCAAAGTCTGAAGATCTCTTTGAAAGCTGTGAAGATTCTCTTTGTTAGTCAACTCTTCTACCAATGAAGAAAAGGACCCTTCAAGCCTGATCAGTTCAGCTACCCTCAGTTTGTCTGTTCTCTTTTGAGAACGTGGGTCTTCAGTTTTGTTAGCTGAATAAGGAAAGTCCACTCTGCAGTAGTCAAAGTAACTGAAACTCTTTCTTAGTTTTGGATACAACCAAACTGCATCAAGACAGACTGCCTGAAGACAAAAGATTATCAACTCCAACGGTTCTTTTCGCAACGACTCTTTTCTAGTGGTATATATATACTAGAAGAATCAGCTACAATATATATAACATTATTAAGGATTGGACGTACGCTGAACAAACTCTGAACTTTGTGATATACAAGCTCTGAACCGCTGTTAAGTGTTTTTGCACTTTAGTCTAATACTCTGTACTCTTTGTATTGGCTCTCATTAGGTTCTATTAAGAGCATTTGTATATTGTTATATACTTTACTATTTCTTGAGAAACTTAAGCTTGTGTGCTTAAGTGTGAAGTCTTAAGCTTGTGTGCTTGAGCATAGTTGAGAAGTCTCTTGCTTGTGTGCTTGAGCAGGTGTAATCTTGTGTGATTATAGTGAACTCCCTTGGAAGTGCAAGGGGACTGGACTACTCTCGTTTTGTGAGAGGAACCAGTATAAATTGCTTGTGTGATTTCTCTCTCTCTATCTTGCTTTTATTTGTGTTATTTATCCGCTGCTAACGTAGTTGAGTTAAGAACTTGAAAAAGTTTTAACTTGGCTAAAACACAATTCAACCCCCCCCTTCTTGTGTTTTCACACCTTCAATTGGTATCAGAGCTCTGGTCTGTTACTTTCACTTAACAGTGAGACAGTAAAGATCTTGTGAGAACACTATGTCTGGAGGAGACGATAGTAGCACTAGAACCGGTGAGGCCAGTGGTGCTGGTGGTGGTCCTAGAAATACTTTTGGTTATGACTACTTAAGTAATGAATCACATGAACATAGTGGCAATAGAAAAGCCCCTATATTCAATGGTGATGCATCATTATTTGAGTGGTGGAAGGAAAGACTGTATAGCAATATTACTGCTATTGATCATGAGTTGTGGGATTTGGTTGAGCTGGGAGTAACTTTTGAAAACTTAAATGAACATGGAAGGTTGTCCATTGAGCATAGAAAGTTACTCACACCAGCTAACTTAAAAACCTACACTAAGCATCATAGAGTAAAGGACATTGTTGTTGGTGCTATTAGACATGAAGACTATGTCAGAATAGAGGACAAGTCTACTGCTAAATCTATCTTTGATTCTATGTGTGCTACCTATGATGGTAATGAAAAGGTTCAAGAGGCTAAAGCTAGTCTTTTGATAAGGCAATATGAACTATTCACTATGCAACAAGATGAAAACATTGAGACTATGTTTACAAGGTTTCAAATCCTTGTATCTGGTCTTAAAGCTCTCAAGAGAAGTTATTCCACCTATGACCATGTTCAGAAGATTCTGAGAAGTCTTCCTATTGCTTGGAGACCTAAGGTCACTGCAATAGAGGAAGCTCAAAATCTCAAGACTCTGAGTCTTGAAGCTCTGATAAGCAATCTCAGAAGCCATGAGATGGTTCTGGATGCTGACTCAGAAACTAAGAAGAAGTCCAAGTCAGTGGCTTTACAGTCAACTAAGACTACTTCTAAGGCTCTTAAGACTCAGCTTCTTGATATTGAAGAAGAATCTTCTGCTGATGGTCAAGAGGATGAGATGAATGAGGATGAGTTTGCTTTATTCACCAAGTTTCAGCAATGGAACAGATTTAACAAAAGAAATTTCAGAGGTAACAGCTCCAGAAATTTTGTCAGCAAAAAGGATGATCAGAAGAACTGCTTCAATTGTAAGAAGCCAGGACACTTTATTGCTGATTGTCCAGAAATGTCTGCTAAAGACAAAAACAAAAGATACAGCTCAAAGAAGCAACAATTCAAGAGCAAATTGAAAAAGAGTCTGATGGCTACCTTTGAAGAGCTATCATCTGAGGAAGAAGTTGAGGAAGAAGAAGAGGCAAATCTAGCCCTGATGGCTTCAGCTGACTCAGATGTAGACTCAGACGATGAATCAGAATCAGATTCAGAAGTAACTGATGAGGTATTTTCTGATTGCTCTAAATCTCAACTTATAACTGCACTTAACAAGGTCATTGAGAAACATCTCAGAGTGTAAAGTAAACAAAAAGTTTTACAAGAAAAGCTTAACACTCTGACTGAGCAAGCAGAACATTTTCAAGGTCTATATCAAGAAACTCTGAATAGAGTAGATGACTTTGAAAAGGGTTGTGCTGTTTGTCACAAACCTATTGATGAGCAGGAAATAGCTCTTCAACAGTTTGTGCATCTCAACCTTGGGAAGAGCAAAGCTGCTAATAGAATTTATAATGTTTTAAGACATAGAGGAGAAGGACTTGGCTATGAATATGGTAGAACATATTCAAAGCTGAAGACCTTTGCCAAAAAGGTTGGAAAATCTTGGGTTTATTATGTTGTTCCACCAAGTGAAGAGGGAAAGAATCCTGGTATTTGTGAAAATGACAAAGATGATCTGAGTGATTTAGAAGCTGACAGCTCAGAGGAACCTAGTTCCTCAGAATCTGGAAAGAAAAGTTCAGAAGATAGAAGTTGTTCAGAATCTGAGAACATTAGTTCAGAAGTTCTGAAAACTTCAACATCTGAGACTTCAAATTCTGGATTCAAAGGAACTTCAGTACCTGAAGCTAGTCAACCTAAAACATCAGAAGTTTTTAAAAAGAAAAATTCTAACTCCAAATCTCAGATGAAGTACAAGACTCAGATTATTTATGATTCTAGAGTCAGTAGATATAATCAATCAAAACATGGGATTGATAATAGATACAAACCCTGGAATCATAAACAATCCAAATCTTGGAACAATAACAAATTTCAAACAAAGAAAAGATTTCAAAAAGGTTATTATTCCAAACCAAGATCTTTCTCTAACACTAGACAACATAGTAAGCATGTGTGGACTAACAAGCGTGGACCCAGAAGATGGGTACCAAAAGCTGAAATAATGTATCATTCAGATTTACCAACTAGGAAAGGATATGTCTTACCTAAAGTATGGAAACAAATCCTATGCAAAGGAAGAAGGGCTTATGTCCTAGACACATGGTTGACAAGTTCTCAAGTTAACAATCAGAACTTGGAAATTGAAGAGGAAGAATACTGGGATGACTTTATCATTAATCTTGATAAAGAGTTCTATCGCAATGATTAAAGTTGTTTCTCATACAGCCTGCCACTCAAAGAAGTATCATGAATCATTCATGGTATTTGGATAGTGGATGTTCAAGGCATATGACTGGTGACAAACAACTGTTTTCTAAGCTGACTATGAAAGAAGGAGGATCTGTTGGCTTTGGAGGTAATCAAAAAGGAAAGATAATAGGTACAGGTACAGTAGGTAATTCTTCCTTATCTATTAATGATGTTTGGTTAGTTGATGGACTCAAACATAACCTATTGAGCATAAGTCAATTTTGCGACAATGGTTATGTAGTTGTCTTTAATAAGGAATCATGTACTGTGTCTAAACAATCTGATAACACCATGATATTCAAAGGTCTGAGAAAGAACAATGTTTATAAAATTAATCTTTCTGATTTGAATGAACAAAAAGTGATGTGTCTTTTGACCTTGAGTGAAGAAAAATGGATCTGGCATAAGAGGTTAGGCCATGCTAACTGGAGGTTAATCTCTAAGCTTAGTAAGCTTGACCTTGTCAGAGGTTTACCTAAAATTAAATATCACTCAAACACACTTTGTGGTTCATGTCAAAAAGGAAAGATTACAAAATCATCTTTTAAACCTAAGAACATTGTCTCTACCTCAAGACCATTGGAACTTCTTCACATTGATCTTTTTGGGCCAGTTCACACTGCCTCTATCAATGGAAAGAAGTATGGATTAGTGATTGTTGATGACTACAGTAGATGGACTTGGGTAAAATTCCTAAGAACAAAAGATGAAGCTTATGATGAGTTTAGCATCTTCTGCAAGCAAATTCAAAATGAAAAAGGCTACACTATTTTAAAAGTTAGAAGTGATCATGGTGGAGAATTTGAAAATGAACCTTTTGAAAACTTTTGTGAGAAATATGGCATTTTGCATGAATTCTCTTCTCCTAGAACTCCTCAACAAAATGGGGTTGTAGAAAGGAAGAATAGAACTCTGCAAGAAATGGCCAGAACCATGATGCATGAAACAAATGTAGCAAAGTTTTTATGGGCAGAAGCTGTAAACACAGCATGTTATGTTCAAAATAGAATCTATATCAGATCTAAGTTGAACAAAACTGCTTATGAATTGTTCAAAGGAAGAAAACCTGATATTTCTTATTTTCATCAGTTTGGATGTACTTGTTACATCTTAAATAACAAAGTCCATCTAAAGAAATTTGATGCTAGAGGTTATAAGGGTATTTTTATAGGATACTCTGAACGCTCAAAAGCATACAGACTGTATATTTCTGAAACACATACTGTGGAAGAAACTATGCATGTCAAATTTGATGACAAAGAGCCTGACCAAGTGTCAGAGCTTGTGGAAGGTTTGTCTAGATTTCAGGTATCAGAGGATCAATATTCAGATATTCCAAACTACTCAGAACATCCATTCTCTGAAGAACCTCTGAATACAATAGTTCCTACAGACTCTGAACAACAAAGAACTGAAGCAACTGCTGAACCTGATGTTGATGAGTCTGAAGATGATGAGCCCCCAAGAAATACTTTCAAATACAAATCATCACATCCAGAGGAACTGATATTAGGCAACAAGGATAGTCCAAGGAAGACAAGATCTCAACTAAGAAATGAGGAATCATTGGTTGGTCTTATCTCAATGATGGAACCTTCAAAGATTGATGAAGCTCTGAAAGATGATGCTTGGATTGTAGCAATGCAAGAAGAGCTGAATCAATTTCAAAGGAATGATGTGTGGACTCTTGTGCCTAAGCCTTCACACAAGAACATTATTGGAACAAAATGGGTATTCAGAAACAAGCTGAATGAACAAGGTGAAGTGGTAAGAAACAAGGCTAGATTGGTTGCACAAGGTTATAGTCAACAAGAGGGGATTGACTATACTGAAACCTTTGCACCAGTTGCTAGACTTGAAGCAATCAGGTTACTTCTATCTTATGCTGTTAATCATGGAATAACTTTGTATCAGATGGATGTTAAAAGTGCCTTCTTAAATGGTTTTATTTCTGAAGAAGTGTATGTTAAGCAACCTCCTGGTTTTGAAGATGTCTCAAACCCAGAACATGTTTTTAAATTGAAGAAATCACTGTATGGTCTGAAACAAGCTCCAAGAGCTTGGTATGATAGACTCAGTAATTTCCTTCTTGAAAAAGGTTTTGAAAAAGGAAAGGTTGACTGCACACTCTTTAGAAAAACAACCAAAGAAGACATTTTAATCATTCAAATTTATGTTGATGATATTATTTTTGGTTCAACTAATGCTTCCTTGTGCAAGAATTTTTCTAAGATAATGAAGGATGAATTTGAAATGAGCATGATGGGAGAATTGAAATTCTTTCTTGGAATTCAAATCAATCAGAAGAAGGAAGGAACTTATGTTCATCAATCAAAATATACCAAGGAACTTCTGAAGAAGTTCAATCTAGATGAATGCAAGATAATGAACACTCCTATGCACTCAACTACCAACATGAGCAAGTCAGATGATGAAGGAAAAGTAGATCAAAAGGTCTACAGAGGTATGATTGGTTCCTTACTCTATCTGACAGCCTCTAGACCAGATATTTTATTCAGTGTATGCTTATGTGCAAGATTCCAGTCAGATCCTAGAGAATCTCATCTTACAGCTGTAAAGAGAATCTTTAGGTATCTGAAAGGAACAACTAATCTTGGACTTCTCTATAAGAAATCCAATGATTATGTGCTAAATGGATTCTGTGATGCTGACTATGCTGGAGATAAAATTGAAAGAAAATCCACAAGTGGCAATTGTCAATTTGTTGGTGAAAACCTTATCTCCTGGGCTAGTAAGAGACAAACTACTATAGCTTTGTCTACAGCAGAAGCAGAATACATTTCAGCAGCTAAGTGTTGTACACAACTACTCTGGTTAAAATATCAGTTAGAAGATTATCAGGTAAGCAGTAACAATATTCCTTTATATTGTGATAATACTGCAGCCATTCATTTATCTAAAAATCCTATCCTACACTCTAGAGCCAAACATATTGAAATTAAACACCATTTTATCAGAGATTATGTTCAGAGAGGCATTATAGATATTAAGTTTATTGATACTGAAAATCAATGGGCTGACATATTTACTAAAGCCTTACCTGTTGAAAGATTTGATTTTATAAAGAAACATCTGAACATGTTTTCAATCTCTGAATGAAAATTTTTTTTGGTTTTTAAAGTGTAAGAGGTTATGTATATCAGAACTTATGATTCAGATCATCTGAAACACAAGCTCTGAAGTACCTAACTCTGATAGAGAATTTTAAATATCTCAGAGGCTCTGAACTATTTAAGTGGGAAACGTTCAGTATTCACTGCTGAACAGTTGTCCATTAAAATAGCAGTTACCGAGTAAATTTCTGCACGTGGTCTACGTGTGTCAGGTAGTGGGTGGTTAATGATGATTTTTGGTATTCAACTTTCTGTCAATTAGCGTAACTTCCCAAATTTGCTATTTTTGTGTTAACTGTACTCATTTAAATAAACTTACACAATACACTTGCACACTATTCACTTTCACAACCTACACTTTCATATTCTCTCTAAACCTCCAACACACTTTCTTTCTCTCTCGTTAGTTTTCCAAACCCTACCCTAATCTCCAACAATGGCCGGACCCTCGTCATCTTCTTCAACAAAGATTCCACCGTTTATGTTCAAGAATCTTCAGATTGTTGGGAACGAGATGGAGTTTCCTGAAACTGAACTCTGCTTTCTGTCTGAGAAGATTGTGGACTTTGATAGTCTTTCTGCAAATGGTTTTGAAGTTAAGCAATACTTTACATCACAAAGATGGGATAAGTACTTCGACATGCTTAACGGTCCTATCTACCCAGACTTGCTTAAGAAATTTTGGATGAAAGCAAGAGTGTTTGATAAACATGAAGCAAAGAAGGAAGAGATTGCTGCTATTGAGAGGAATCCTAGTCTGAAGGGTAAAACTAGGAAGGAAATGGGCTTGCTGGAATTTACAGGTGTTCAGATTAGGTCTAACATCTGTGGGATGAATATGGCTTTCTCACCAATTCATTTCAATGCTCTCCTTGGTCTACCTAACTCTGGGATAGAGTTAGATGCTTTTGAAAAGGATACCAGATATAGAGATGATCTTCTGCATCTCATCTGCACCGACTTCAAGCTGAAAGGGAAAGTCAAAGGATTGACTGACGAGTGCAGAGTTTTGTTCAAGATAATCCTTGCTTCTATCAGTCCAAGAGTTGGAGGGACTGATACAATCTCCTGGACGCATCGTCATTTGTTATATTTCCTTCTGACAAGGAAGAGAGTTAATCTTGGAGATTACTTCTTTGAACGGATTTGTGAAGCAATTTTTGCAAGTAAGTCTCAGAGGAAAACTACTATAGTTTATCCCAGGTTGTTGTCAGATCTTCTATATCAAGGTCACGTGATTCAGAACCTGCAGAAGTTCCACCCAGAACTAGTTCAGAAGAAGTTTTATCCAGAGATTCTGAATGCTAGTTTTCTATCCAAGATGCGTTTGATTGCATCTAAGCCTGTTGCTCCTCCTAAAGAATTGTCTGTTAGGCTTGAAAATCGTCTGTACGTTGAAGGCTACCCTGTTATTTCTGAAGCTGATGCTGAGCATGTAATTCAGGACTACTTAGAAGTGCTCAGACAAGAAGGTTTTGTTGTTGATAGGAGTATGGTTCCAAAGGCTCCTGCAAACCAGTATAACCCTTCTAGGAAGCAAAAGCGAAAGGCTGAAGCTCAAGATGATCTACCTAAGCCAGATCTTTTGGCTCAAAAGAAAGTTAAAGTTGAACAATCTATGGCTGAGCAAAGGACTAAGAGAAAACATGAAGAATCTGCTGCCAAGGCTACTGAAGAAGCTTCAAAAGAGCCTGCTGTTGTTGAGGTAGACAGTTCATCTGAAGAATCTGAGTCAGAAGATGAGACTGAATCTGATGAAGAGACTCTGGCTGCACGTTTGAGAAAAAGACCTGCTCCTACTCCTAAAGATAAAGGTAAGTCTACTAAGTTCATCTTTAATGAAAATGAGATTGGAATAGGTTACACCAAACCTCTCAGAACTATTTTACCAACCTCTGATATTCCAACCTCTGACAACCCATTGTCTGAACTAGAGAAACATCTTAGTCCAGATCCTCTGAATAACCAAACCTTCACCCAGAAACCTTCATCACCACCTAAACCTAAATCACCTCAACCTCAACCACAATAAGAAACACCTATCACATCACCATCTGAACCTAAATCACTTATTCCTAACCCTGAACAAGCTTCAACCACAAAACAACCATCTCCAATTAAACCAGCTGAATCATCATCACAACCTAAATCTCCTGAACAACCTAACCCTGAACCAACAGCTGAACATAAAACTCCTGAACCATCTCCTGAACACATTTACCCTGAATCAACTTCTGACATCTCATCATCTGAACCAACCCCTGAACCCCATCCTAACCCAAGTGTTGAACATGCTTCTCCTGAGCGTATTCACACTTGTGCTCCCAAGCCTTCAGAGGCAGAAGTTGTCATTATTGACAATCCTGCTAATGAATTAACCAATCTCTCTACCATTCCCAATCCTTCACCCTCATCATCCAACCCTTTTTGTAATCTATCCACTCAGTTTCATGATGACTTGGTTAGATTATCTTTGCTAAAGGACAGGTTTCTAGTTTGTCCTTCTGATGTGGATTTGGAAGTTTCAAGCATTAAGGCAAGGATTTGCAATGCTTTGGATAATGCTGCTGAAGAAATTAAGGCTGTTGTTGGTAAGAGGGATCTGGATGTGATAAGCTTCATGAGGGACAGTTTTGCTAGGGCTGAGTTAAAGAGGTTAACGCCGTTCAATCATGAAGAACATGAGCGTGCTAAGCTTGCCGCTATATCTGGTGCTGTGAGGCGTCTGTCTGCATTCAAGGATTGCTGGGTTGATTCTACTATTTTGCAACGTCTTGAGGATCAACGGATTGAGAATGAACGACTGGAAGAAGCTGCTGCTAGAGTTGCCGAGTTGGCAAATGAGCTACATAATGAGGATGCCACAGAAGAGGATGTACTGAATGTGCTGAACCAGGATGATGTCCTGATGATTGATTACCCAGAGGAAGGTGAACCCTCTGATAAAGGCAAGGCACCTTTGGTTGAAGAACAAGCGCCTTTGGTTCAAGATCAAGCTCCTGTTGTGGCTGATCAGTTGCAGATCTTTCAAGAAGCTCTGAGGGAGCAGCAAGAAGGTTTGGAAAGGCAAAGGACAGCTCACCTCAACTTGGAATCCAAAGTGGATGGTCTGGTTTCCAACGTGGGATCTCTGAATGACAAATTCGACCAGCTCTTAGCCTTTCTTAAGAAACCCTAGGATTCTATGCACTTGTTTTAAGCTTTCTTTTTATGGTCTTGTTTATCTTCTGAACACTTTTTCTGGTTTATCTATTTCAAGTTGTTTTGTTTATGTTTTGCTTGATTTTTTTTACGTGAGATTTATATTTTCTTGATAAATAAGAACATGGGAACACAAGATGTTTTTTAAAAAAAAAAAAAAACGAACATTTTTATTAATGCTTTAACCATGTTGAGTACATTGGTAAAAAGAAAAAGAAAAAGACAACCTAATCCTAATCAGATGGATAAAACTCTGAAGAAATCTCTGATTTCTCCTCAGCATCATCTGATGAAATCTCTATAGGATCTGGGTTTTGCTCTTCTTCTTCTTCTTCCTGTTCTTCTTCTGGAACATAGCTAGCCAAAAACTCAACATAGTCAGCATCATCTTCATTCTCTTCAGCTTCCGAGTCTGATGAGATGATTATTATCTCTGCATCTTGTGGTTTCTTGTTATCTTCTTTATTTCTCTCCTCGTCTTCGCGTTTTTCGTCTTCTTTCTTTCTCTTAAACTCTGCGATGCGTAAACTAAATCTTTTCATTATTCCCAATCTCTCTTGCTTCACTTGTTTATTCTTGTTTTTACGTGAAGCAGGCATGTTAACTCGTTCACCTTTTTATAAACCTTTGAGCGCGTTGGTTTTCGTTTTTGAAATTAATTCACCTTTGTAACAACCACTCTTCTTCTTTGACTGTCTTGGTTATATAAATTTTTTTTACTTTTTGATAATGACAAAAGGGGGAGTAGTTACGCATTAATTGATAAGTGATAAGTTCAAAACTGAAACCACACGTTTATCTCGCTTTTATCCGTTAAGTTAAAAGTTGTTACTTTTAAGTTGTATTACGTATTTCAAGGTGGAGACTAAGTTAGTTGAAACTGAAATAAATTTCATAAGTAAGGATAAGTTAAGAGTGCAATTTTAACTTAGCCTTATGAGACTTAGGGGGAGAGCTTGCAAACCTCTCACTCTAAAGAAAGATATGAAATTTGTTTTATTTCAAACCATCTTAATCTTATACTAAATTAAAATATCATGGATAAAACATAAAGTTCAGACTTTATGGAGTATCAATCTTAGGGGGAGCTTGCAAACCTCATAAACCTAAGAGAAACATGATAAGTTAATTTAACAACAATTGTCAATTAATACTGATGTTTGTCA
The DNA here is from genome assembly GCF_020283565.1 of Trifolium pratense. Taxonomy (NCBI): domain Eukaryota; kingdom Viridiplantae; phylum Streptophyta; class Magnoliopsida; order Fabales; family Fabaceae; genus Trifolium; species Trifolium pratense. The sequence goes on along the minus strand of NC_060062.1, from coordinate 54,525,523 downwards.
TCATCAAAAAGGGGGAGATTGTTGGAACAAAATTGATTTAAAAAATGTTTGCCCCTAAATCTATAAAGGTTTTGATGATAACAAAGTATTAATTAACAATTGGAAGGACTAAAAATTTATTTTAAGTGCGCAGATATAAGCATCATATAAGCTCTGAGTGAAGTTCAGAGGATGTGAATTCAGAAGTTCACAAGCGCTCAAAAGATGTTGGACTTCAGAAGTTACAACATTCAGAGGATGAAGTCTTCAGAACTTCTTGACTGACTACTAAGCTTCATCAAAGTCTGAAGATCTCTTTGAAAGCTGTGAAGATTCTCTTTGTTAGTCAACTCTTCTACCAATGAAGAAAAGGACCCTTCAAGCCTGATCAGTTCAGCTACCCTCAGTTTGTCTGTTCTCTTTTGAGAACGTGGGTCTTCAGTTTTGTTAGCTGAATAAGGAAAGTCCACTCTGCAGTAGTCAAAGTAACTGAAACTCTTTCTTAGTTTTGGATACAACCAAACTGCATCAAGACAGACTGCTTGAAGACAAAAGATTATCAACTCCAACGGTTCTTTTCGCAACGACTCTTTTCTAGTGGTATATATATACTAGAAGAATCAGCTACAATATATATAACATTATTAAGGATTGAACGTACGCTGAACAAACTCTGAACTTTGTGATATACAAGCTCTGAACCGCTGTTAAGTGTTTTTGCACTTTAGTCTAATACTCTGTACTCTTTGTATTGGCTCTCATTAGGTTCTATTAAGAGCATTTGTATATTGTTATATACTTTACTATTTCTTGAGAAACTTAAGCTTGTGTGCTTAAGTGTGAAGTCTTAAGCTTGTGTGCTTGAGCATAGTTGAGAAGTCTCTTGCTTGTGTGCTTGAGCAGGTGTAATCTTGTGTGATTATAGTGAACTCCCTTGGAAGTGCAAGGGGACTGGACTACTCTCGTTTTGTGAGAGGAACCAGTATAAATTGCTTGTGTGATTTCTCTCTCTCTATCTTGCTTTTATTTGTGTTATTTATCCGCTGCTAACGTAGTTGAGTTAAGAACTTGAAAAAGTTTTAACTTGGCTAAAACACAATTCAACCCCCCCCTTCTTGTGTTTTCACACCTTCAAGAATAATATCCTTACTGAATTCAATCAACACTTTTTGCTAAGCGCTCAAAGTTTATGTCAATTCCTATTCAATGTAATCTATGCAAGCGATAAACTAATTGAATAACACGGTGCGAATCGAATTAAAGTGATTAAGCATCATTAAATGGTCCCTTACAGTGCGTTTGGATGCTAAAATCGACAAAATAACCTAAGTATATGATAAAATCCTCATCCAAACACACTCTAAGGGACCATTTAACTAATTAAGCCATAAGTATATGATAAAATATCATATCAAATATCATCATCATCATAAATAAAGTATCAACAACATTGTGGCTTCTCTATTTCTTTGAGTCGCGATAATTCTTCTTCCACATCGATAACAGGTATTACTACTCTTCGTTTTCTTGTCTCGGATCACAGATTCAGACATATTCTTCTCTTTCTTCTACGCTCAGCTTTTTATCCGTTAATTGCCGTCGTTTAAATTAGGGTTTCTCATCTTTTTTCATTTTGCCGTTCAATTTGTTAATGGCATCAGATATATATTTATTTATTTAAGATCTGTGAATTTAAGTTGATATTAGGGTTTCTTATATGATTTTTTGGGTTTTCAATTGCAGTTGTTGCTTTGTCACAATATGTATAACGGAATAGGGTTACAAACTCCAAGAGGGTCTGGTACCAATGGCTACATTCAGAGCAACAAGTTCTTCGTCAAGCCGAGAACTTCCAAGGTTGCTGAGAATATGAAGGGCTTTGAAGGAGATCAGGGTACTGCTGGTGTTTCCAGAAAGGCTAACAAAGAGATTCTTGAGCATGATCGTAAGCGTCAGATTCAGCTCAAACTTGTTATTCTTGAAGACAAGTTAATTGATCAGGGTTATACTGATGCTGAGATCGCTGAGAAACTCGAGGAGGCTCGCAATAGCTTGGAGGCTGCAGCTGACGAAAATGATTCTAATTTGGACAAGTGAGTTTTTGGATTTTAGATATTTGTGTATGAGTATGACATATGATTCCAATTGATGAATTTGTTGGTTCTGTCATTGCTTTACCAAAATTTTTGAAGTGTATTAATTGTTAATTGGTTTTTGTTGTGCATAGCTTTTTGTTTTTGATTATGGAGAAATTATTTTTATTGGTGTTATTGTTGTTGTAGGAGATTATATATATGATTATAATTATTAATTAAAGTTGAATAGTATGTGATCACGGTCGTTTCATGGTCAAATAATAATTTAAATAAAAAGTAATACAAGGCAGTTAACCTTGGTCGTCTCCGAAGACTCACAATCGGCTTATCTATATTAGAAACAATTCAAAAACTGTAAATTATGGGGGGGTTTGGTTTGTTAACAGAACGTAAGAAAAATGTGAAATTTAATTGATTTAAAACGATCAATTCATTGGCTTAGGTAACTCGTTCTTGATTCTATCATATGGTTCACAAAGAATAAATTCGTTATATGCTTATGTTCTGGTTGATTTATAAAACCGAATTAAACAAGCGTTACCAATTTTATACGAATTCCATTCAAACAAGCGTCAAATGCGTTCAACTAATCATAGGCAATAGTAAACAAGCGCTACTAATGACAGAATAATATCCTTACTGAATTCAATCAACACTTTTTGCTAAGCGCTCAAAGTTTATGTCAATTCCTATTCAATGTAATCTATGCAAGCGATAAACTAATTGAATAACACGGTGCGAATCGAATTAAAGTGATTAAGCATCATTAAATGGTCCCTTACAGTGCGTTTGGATGCTAAAATCGACAAAATAACCTAAGTATATGATAAAATCCTCATCCAAACACACTCTAAGGGACCATTTAACTAATTAAGCCATAAGTATATGATAAAATATCAAATCAAATATCATCATCATCATAAATAAAGTATCAACAACATTGTGGCTTCTCTATTTCTTTGAGTCGCGATAATTCTTCTTCCACATCGATAACATGTATTACTACTCTTCGTTTTCTTGTCTCGGATCACAGATTCAGACATATTCTTCTTTTTCTTCTACGCTCAGCTTTTTATCCGTTAATTGCCGTCGTTTAAATTAGGGTTTCTCATCTTTTTTCATTTTGCCGTTCAATTTGTTAATTGCATCAGATATATATTTATTTATTTAAGATCTGTGAATTTAAGTTGATATTAGGGTTTCTTATATGATTTTTTGGGTTTTCAATTGCAGTTGTTGCTTTGTCACAATATGTATAACGGAATAGGGTTACAAACTCCAAGAGGGTCTGGTACCAATGGCTACATTCAGAGCAACAAGTTCTTCGTCAAGCCGAGAACTTCCAAGGTTGCTGAGAATATGAAGGGCTTTGAAGGAGATCAGGGTACTGCTGGTGTTTCCAGAAAGGCTAACAAAGAGATTCTTGAGCATGATCGTAAGCGTCAGATTCAGCTCAAACTTGTTATTCTTGAAGACAAGTTAATTGATCAGGGTTATACTGATGCTGAGATCGCTGAGAAACTCGAGGAGGCTCGCAATAGCTTGGAGGCTGCAGCTGACGAAAATGATTCTAATTTGGACAAGTGAGTTTTTGGATTTTAGATATTTGTGTATGAGTATGACATATGATTCCAATTGATAAATTTGTTGGTTCTGTCATTGCTTTACCAAAATTTTTGAAGTGTATTAATTGTTAATTGGTTTTTGTTGTGCATAGCTTTTTGTTTTTGATTATGGAGAAATTATTTTTATTGGTGTTATTGTTGTTGTAGGAGATTATATATATGATTATAATTATTAATTAAAGTTGAATAGTATGTGATCACGGTCGTTTCATGGTCAAATAATAATTTAAATAAAAAGTAATACAAGGCAGTTAACCTTGGTCGTCTCCGAAGACTCACAATCGGCTTATCTATATTAGAAACAATTCAAAAACTGTAAATTATGGGGGGGTTTGGTTTGTTAACAGAAAGTAAGAAAAATGTGAAATTTAATTGATTTAAAACGATCAATTCATTGGCTTAGGTAACTCGTTCTTGATTCTATCATATGGTTCACAAAGAATAAATTCGTTATATGCTTATGTTCTGGTTGATTTATAAAACCGAATTAAACAAGCGTTACCAATTTTATACGAATTCCATTCAAACAAGCGTCAAATGCGTTCAACTAATCATAGGCAATAGTAAACAAGCGCTACTAATGACAGAATAATATCCTTACTGAATTCAATCAACACTTTTTGCTAAGCGCTCAAAGTTTATGTCAATTCCTATTCAATGTAATCTATGCAAGCGATAAACTAATTGAATAACACGGTGCGAATCGAATTAAAGTGATTAAGCATCATTAAATGGTCCCTTACAGTGCGTTTGGATGCTAAAATCGACAAAATAACCTAAGTATATGATAAAATCCTCATCCAAACACACTATAAGGGACCATTTAACTAATTAAGCCATAAGTATATGATAAAATATCAAATCAAATATCATCATCATCATAAATAAAGTATCAACAACATTGTGGCTTCTCTATTTCTTTGAGTCGCGATAATTCTTCTTCCACATCGATAACAGGTATTACTACTCTTCGTTTTCTTGTCTCGGATCACAGATTCAGACATATTCTTCTTTTTCTTCTACGCTCAGCTTTTTATCCGTTAATTGCCGTCGTTTAAATTAGGGTTTCTCATCTTTTTTCATTTGCCGTTCAATTTGTTAATTGCATCAGATATATATTTATTTATTTAAGATCTGTGAATTTAAGTTGATATTAGGGTTTCTTATATGATTTTTTGGGTTTTCAATTGCAGTTGTTGCTTTGTCACAATATGTATAACGGAATAGGGTTACAAACTCCAAGAGGGTCTGGTACCAATGGCTACATTCAGAGCAGCAAGTTCTTCGTCAAGCCGAGAACTTTTAAGGTTGCTGAGAATATGAAGGGCTTTGAAGGAGATCAGGGTACTGCTGGTGTTTCCAGAAAGGCTAACAAAGAGATTCTTGAGCATGATCGTAAGCGTCAGATTCAGCTCAAACTTGTTATTCTTGAAGACAAGTTAATTGATCAGGGTTATACTGATGCTGAGATCGCTGAGAAACTCGAGGAGGCTCGCAATAGCTTGGAGGCTGCAGCTGACGAAAATGATTCTAATTTGGACAAGTGAGTTTTTGGATTTTAGATATTTGTGTATGAGTATGACATATGATTCCAATTGATGAATTTGTTGGTTCTGTCATTGCTTTACCAAAATTTTTGAAGTGTATTAATTGTTAATTGGTTTTTGTTGTGCATAGCTTTTTGTTTTTGATTATGGAGAAATTATTTTTATTGGTGTTATTGTTGTTGTAGGAGATTATATATATGATTATAATTATTAATTAAAGTTGAATAGTATGTGATCACGGTCGTTTCATGGTCAAATAATAATTTAAATAAAAAGTAATACAAGGCAGTTAACCTTGGTCGTCTCCGAAGACTCACAATCGGCTTATCTATATTAGAAACAATTCAAAAACTGTAAATTATGGGGGGGTTTGGTTTGTTAACAGAACGTAAGAAAAATGTGAAATTTAATTGATTTAAAACGATCAATTCATTGGCTTAGGTAACTCGTTCTTGATTCTATCATATGGTTCACAAAGAATAAATTCGTTATATGCTTATGTTCTGGTTGATTTATAAAACCGAATTAAACAAGCGTTACCAATTTTATACGAATTCCATTCAAACAAGCGTCAAATGCGTTCAACTAATCATAGGCAATAGTAAACAAGCGCTACTAATGACAGAATAATATCCTTACTGAATTCAATCAACACTTTTTGCTAAGCGCTCAAAGTTTATGTCAATTCCTATTCAATGTAATCTATGCAAGCGATAAACTAATTGAATAACACGGTGCGAATCGAATTAAAGTGATTAAGCATCATTAAATGGTCCCTTACAGTGCGTTTGGATGCTAAAATCGACAAAATAACCTAAGTATATGATAAAATCCTCATCCAAACACACTCTAAGGGACCATTTAACTAATTAAGCCATAAGTATATGATAAAATATCAAATCAAATATCATCATCATCATAAATAAAGTATCAACAACATTGTGGCTTCTCTATTTCTTTGAGTCGCGATAATTCTTCTTCCACATCGATAACAGGTATTACTACTCTTCGTTTTCTTGTCTCGGATCACAGATTCAGACATATTCTTCTTTTTCTTCTACGCTCAGCTTTTTATCATAGGCAATAGTAAACAAGCGCTACTAATGACAGAATAATATCCTTACTGAATTCAATCAACACTTTTTGCTAAGCGCTCAAAGTTTATGTCAATTCCTATTCAATGTAATCTATGCAAGCGATAAACTAATTGAATAACACGGTGCGAATCGAATTAAAGTGATTAACCATCATTAAATGGTCCCTTACAGTGCGTTTGGATGCTAAAATCGACAAAATAACCTAAGTATATGATAAAATCCTCATCCAAACACACTCTAAGGGACCATTTAACTAATTAAGCCATAAGTATATGATAAAATATCAAATCAAATATCATCATCATCATAAATAATGTATCAACAACATTGTGGCTTCTCTATTTCTTTGAGTCGCGATAATTCTTCTTCCACATCGATAACAGGTATTACTACTCTTTGTTTTCTTGTCTCGGATCACAGATTCAGACATATTCTTCTTTTTCTTCTACGCTCAGCTTTTTATCTGTTAATTGCCGTCGTTTAAATTAGGGTTTCTCATCTTTTTTCATTTTGCCGTTCAATTTGTTAATTGCATCAGATATATATTTATTTATTTAAGATCTGTGAATTTAAGTTGATATTAGGGTTTCTTATATGATTTTTTGGGTTTTCAATTGCAGTTGTTGCTTTGTCACAATATGTATAACGAAATAGGGTTACAAACTCCAAGAGGGTCTGGTACCAATGGCTACATTCAGAGCAACAAGTTCTTCATCAAGCCGAGAACTTCCAAGGTTGCTGAGAATATGAAGGGCTTTGAAGGAGATCAGGGTACTGCTGGTGTTTCCAGAAAGGCTAACAAAGAGATTCTTGAGCATGATCGTAAGCGTCAGATTCAGCTCAAACTTGTTATTCTTGAAGACAAGTTAATTGATCAGGGTTATACTGATGCTGAGATCGCTGAGAAACTCGAGGAGGCTCGCAATAGCTTGGAGGCTGCAGCTGACGAAAATGATTCTAATTTGGACAAGTGAGTTTTTGGATTTTAGATATTTGTGTATGAGTATGACATATGATTCCAATTGATGAATTTGTTGGTTCTGTCATTGCTTTACCAAAATTTTTGAAGTGTATTAATTGTTAATTGGTTTTTGTTGTGCATAACTTTTTGTTTTTGATTATGGAGAAATTATTTTTATTGGTGTTATTGTTGTTGTAGGAGATTATATATATGATTATAATTATTAATTAAAGTTGAATAGTATGTGATCACGGTCGTTTCATGGTCAAATAATAATTTAAATAAAAAGTAATACAAGGCAGTTAACCTTGGTCGTCTCCGAAGACTCACAATCGGCTTATCTATATTAGAAACAATTCAAAAACTGTAAATTATGGGGGGGTTTGGTTTGTTAACAGAACGTAAGAAAAATGTGAAATTTAATTGATTTAAAACGATCAATTCATTGGCTTAGGTAACTCGTTCTTGATTCTATCATATGGTTCACAAAGAATAAATTCGTTATATGCTTATGTTCTGGTTGATTTATAAAACCGAATTAAACAAGCGTTACCAATTTTATACGAATTCCATTCAAACAAGCGTCAAATGCGTTCAACTAATCATAGGCAATAGTAAACAAGCGCTACTAATGACAGAATAATATCCTTACTGAATTCAATCAACACTTTTTGCTAAGCGCTCAAAGTTTATGTCAATTCCTATTCAATGTAATCTATGCAAGCGATAAACTAATTGAATAACACGGTGCGAATCGAATTAAAGTGATTAAGCATCATTAAATGGTCCCTTACAGTGCGTTTGGATGCTAAAATCGACAAAATAACCTAAGTATATGATAAAATCCTCATCCAAACACACTCTAAGGGACCATTTAACTAACTAAGCCATAAGTATATGATAAAATATCAAATCAAATATCATCATCATCATAAATAAAGTATCAACAACATTGTGGCTTCTCTATTTCTTTGAGTCGCGATAATTCTTCTTCCACATCGATAACAGGTATTACTACTCTTCGTTTTCTTGTCTCGGATCACAGATTCAGACATATTCTTCTTTTTCTTCTACGCTCAGCTTTTTATCATAGGCAATAGTAAACAAGCGCTACTAATGACAGAATAATATCCTTACTGAATTCAATCAACACTTTTTGCTAAGCGCTCAAAGTTTATGTCAATTCCTATTCAATGTAATCTATGCAAGCGATAAACTAATTGAATAACACGGTGCGAATCGAATTAAAGTGATTAACCATCATTAAATGGTCCCTTACAGTGCGTTTGGATGCTAAAATCGACAAAATAACCTAAGTATATGATAAAATCCTCATCCAAACACACTCTAAGGGACCATTTAACTAATTAAGCCATAAGTATATGATAAAATATCAAATCAAATATCATCATCATCATAAATAAAGTATCAACAACATTGTGGCTTCTCTATTTCTTTGAGTCGCGATAATTCTTCTTCCACATCGATAACAGGTATTACTACTCTTCGTTTTCTTGTCTCGGATCACAGATTCAGACATATTCTTCTTTTTCTTCTACGCTCAGCTTTTTATCCGTTAATTGCCGTCGTTTAAATTAGGGTTTCTCATCTTTTTTCATTTTGCCGTTCAATTTGTTAATTGCATCAGATATATATTTATTTATTTAAGATCTGTGAATTTAAGTTGATATTAGGGTTTCTTATATGATTTTTTGGGTTTTCAATTGCAGTTGTTGCTTTGTCACAATATGTATAACGGAATAGGGTTACAAACTCCAAGAGGGTCTGGTACCAATGGCTACATTCAGAGCAACAAGTTCTTCGTCAAGCCGAGAACTTCCAAGGTTGCTGAGAATATGAAGGGCTTTGAAGGAGATCAGGGTACTGCTGGTGTTTCCAGAAAGGCTAACAAAGAGATTCTTGAGCATGATCGTAAGCGTCAGATTCAGCTCAAACTTGTTATTCTTGAAGACAAGTTAATTGATCAGGGTTATACTGATGCTGAGATCGCTGAGAAACTCGAGGAGGCTCGCAATAGCTTGGAGGCTGCAGCTGACGAAAATGATTCTAATTTGGACAAGTGAGTTTTTGGATTTTAGATATTTGTGTATGAGTATGACATATGATTCCAATTGATGAATTTGTTGGTTCTGTCATTGCTTTACCAAAATTTTTGAAGTGTATTAATTGTTAATTGGTTTTTGTTGTGCATAGCTTTTTGTTTTTGATTATGGAGAAATTATTTTTATTGGTGTTATTGTTGTTGTAGGAGATTATATATATGATTATAATTATTAATTAAAGTTGAATAGTATGTGATCACGGTCGTTTCGTGGTCAAAT